>NW_015090921.1:1850349-1974158 GCF_001431845.1 Calidris pugnax
CCGTCCCGACAGACCCGGGGTGGGGGGGCCCATCTCCGGCACCGGAGCTCTCGGTGGCGCAACGAGCCCCCCGGGGGGGGCAGGTCCTACCCCAGCGGAAGGAAAAGTCCTCGGGAACAGGCTCTGAAGGGTACGCGTCTGGAACCGCTCCTCGGATGGTTTTACGCGGTCCCAGCGGGAGCTTCTGGACGGTGGGGCAGAAACCGGCATGCTGTGGAAGACGTGTCCTTCCAGAATACGCTTACTGAGACCTTTTTACATTAAAAAAAAATAAAAAATAAAAAATTCAGTCTTAATTGGATTATAAATTCCTTGGGCTACAGATGCCTAAAGAGGAGCAGAGCGGAAACCTGGTTTTGAGCCCAATTTCTGGAAGTTGCTAGAGCAGAAGAAAATGTGACAGCCTCCTCTGAGATTTAGCCTCCACATGTTTTTTAAAAGATACAATGACTTTTAAACACGTTTGCCTCCTCTTTATGGCTCGTTACAGCCTTCCTGATGACACTTATGTAACCCCAGAGCCCCAGAACCACCCGTGTCCTGACTATTAGTGGAGAATAACATCCCCGGCTCTTGCGGAGATGTGCAGAAACTTGCATGTGCTGAAGAAACTAGGTCAGAGGAGAACAAAGATTTACTTTTCTACAAGCTGAGCTACTTTGGAGCTGTATAGTTTCCAATATAGGCACTTTCCAAAACATACTGAGGTACCATTTCCTCCCATCTCTTACCATTTTCCCCGCGACACAGAACTTGTTCCTCAAGCCAGATTTCAGAATGGATCCCATTCCCCAAGGAGACACTGCTGATGCTTCTTTCTCCAGTTTCGCCCTGGCTTCATCATGTCGTACCGATGTCATGCCCTGGAGCAGGAGTTAGGAATTAAGTCAGCCCCGGTCTGGTTTAGCCGCTCCTTCTGCCTTCGTGTAACGGGAACAAAACCCTAGATGCAGTTTTAAGAAAAGCTGTATCTTTCTCACTTCCAAGCAGAATGTTTATAGAGGAAGCTGAATTCTGAAAGTCAATTTTTTGAGAAAAAAGCGTTTCGCATTGAATCTCACAGTCTGAAGCTGTAAGGTTTATTGGTTCTTGTGTTCCACAGCCCCATTCCTACTGCCTGAGTAACCACCACCAGCGTTCCACGGTTCCCTGTGCTGATGGATCATATCTGGGATTATCGCAGTGACAACAGGCACCTCCTCTGGCAAACCAAACCACACGGAGAATTTTGGACTATCGCGATCCATAGTGGTGTCACGGTCCTAGAGAAACGAGTAAGAGTTCGCTTTTGACTTCAGGGACGTAGGATTTCCCTCCAAGAATTTCAGTTTTTGTGGCATCCTGCCACAAGCCAACACTGGAAGAATTCTGGATGAAATGTGCGCTCAGTAGCTCGTGTCATCGAGTGGCAGCTGCTACTACAGCGTGGATCAGAGGGAGCTTTTTCACACTTGGTGGCTGAATTCTTAACTGCAGTGAACTTTCAGTGCTAATCTAGAGATCAGTATGGTGAAATCAGAGTCCAGCAGGCTGGGTCCAAAAGCTGGTATTTGGTGACAATAGCCGACTGGAGCGGGGAGAAGGGACCTTCTCCTGCCTCCCCCAAGTCATGGAGCTGCTTCAACCTGATTTCTCTGAAAGTGACTGTGAGGTTTCTGTATTCTTTACTTTATAATTATTTCCTCAGCTGAGGAAAAAACCACACCAAAACCAAAAATCCAAAGCGGATCACTTTTAAAGGCAGACTAACAAAATAAGTCACCATATATCCAGTTCTTTGACTTGTAACTGATGTTCTTGCCTCTCTAACATCTTTACTTGGGTTGTCTCCAGCATTTACCCTTGTGGTCTCTAGTGTCTTTCTTGCCACAGTGAGGCAATGATGGAACTGAAGCTGCTGTCCAGAGAATATTTAAACCCACTATAGCTCACTGGGACTCATGAAGACAGAGCCATGGGGTACACCTTGTGCACAGCCCCCAAAGTCTGGCGTCCAACTCCCCTGCCAAAGCAGGGCTGCCCAGAGCACATCACTCAGGACAGCATCCAGGTGGGGCTTGAAGATCTCCAGAGAAGGGGACTCCACACCCTCCCTGGGCAGCCTCTTCCAGGGCTCTGCCACCCTCACCCCAAAGAAGTTCTTCCTCAGATTTGAGTGGAACTTCCCATGGTCCAGCTTGTGCCCGTGGACCCTCGTCCTGTCACTGGGAACCACTGAAAAGAGTCCGGCTCCATCCTCCTTCAACCCACCCTTTAGATACTTGTCAGCATTAATAAGGTCTCCCCTCAGCCTTCTCTTCTCCAGGCTAAAGAGTCCCAGCTCTCTCAGACTTTCCTCGTCAGGGAGATGCTCCAATCCCTCCATCATCTTTGTTGCCCTACGCTGGACTCTCTCCAGCAGTTCTCTTGTACCAATCTGAAAAATCCGTTTACAGCATTCAGCTGGGAAAAAAATGGAATAAATGCAAAAGGAAAAACGTAAAATCAGCTATTCTCTGATTCTTGAGGTTCCTGGAGTTTGTAACTCCCAGTTGCTCGGGAGCAGCTTGACGCCAAAGGGGCTATCCCATTAAAGCTGTATTTCCTCAGAGCCACCGCGGGGAGGCGCTACCTGCCTGCAAAACCAGATCGCTGGGCAACCACCAACTTCCCCTTTCCCTGCCGGGGTTCGCACTAAACCTAAAGCTTTTAGTGGGGAAATTGGGAATTCGACCAGCGTGAGGGCGAGGAAGAAGATATACCCTGGTAGATAAGCTCCGATCTTTCACACAGCTACTGCACATAAGCAATTAAACTCCAGGGTCATACTACCCTTCGTAAAACACCCAAATGCCGCAGGGAGTTAGATGGCACCGTGAAAGGAGAGCTTGGTAATGCCTTGTTTTGCTCATGGCAGTTTGGAGGTGAGCGCAGGACTCTGGTGAGCTTTGTATGGAGTTGGAGTACGAGGCTGGTACGGCTGTATCCCCGCTCGCCTCTCCTCATGAAGAGGAGGTGGTCTGCTGGTAGGATGGGAACACCACCAGCCCTGGGGTGATGCTAAACCTCCCCCCAGTCACTCCAGCACTGCGGGAGACCTTCCTTTGGCCAGGCACGGCCTAGGTGGGAGTTAGGCCCCAAGTGTCACATGAAAGCCTGGCAAGCATCTGCTCTGGTCGAAGGAGGCAACCCTCCGGAGGAGCCTGGCTCCCCAGCCACCACGGGGGGGTGTTCTTTCTTAGGAAGACATTTTGGCAGCTGAATTTCCACCCTAAAACTTGCTAATAAAGAGATCAAGAGTGGCTTTGTAAATTCATGCTTCTTCACACCTGATAGTGCAATCAGCACTCTGTCCTCCGGACGTCCTTAAAACATAGCTCACTTTTGAAAGCGCTGTGGCACGCATGGCGCCCTGAGAGCGCACCAACTGCAAAAATGAGGTACCAGAGCAAAATCTCTGGAGAGGCCACATGAAAACATCTCTGGAGTGCCCACATATGTAAGACTAGATGTTAAGCACTGACAGATGGTGCATGGGCAAGCAGAGAAATAGGGACAGAACGTGAATGTAGACAGGACACACAGATTCTAAAAAGTTCTTCTCCATAAAGGTGGCCAGGCACTGGAAGAGGTGTCCAAGGTTGCTGTGGTATCTCTTGTAGATTTTCAGAAGCTCAGCTGGCTACGACCTTGAGCAACCTGATCTAATTGTGAAGCTTTGAGCAGGAGACTGAAGTTAAGTGACCTCCAGAAGTCCCTTCCAACCTAATGTTTTCTATGACCCTATGATTCAGTAAAAAAACAGTATCAAGGGGTAACAAGTGGATCAGGAGATCCCTCTAAGCATATGAAAGGAGCTGCAAGGCCCCAGCAGTAGGCATTTTTGCCTGCTGTTTGGTGGGAGACAAATGCAGTAACGCTACTGCCTGGAAGAACTGCTCTGACTCATCCCAGGACACATTTCTGCAAGGCACAGCAGAAAAGGAGAAGTGACTTCTGACCCCTGAATGGGGGGGAGGGGAGCTGGCCCCATGGAAGCTCAGAACAGGGAATTTTAGTCTTACTCATCATATTATTTTTATATTTGGTTTTACAGATGTAAACCTCAGTGTTTCTGTCAGCACATTAACTCTGTGTGCACCGCAAGTCTGTCCACTACCCCCTCTGACTCCTTTACCCCTGCCTCCATGCACTGATGGACAACTTCCAGCTGGGAGCTCAGTCCGACCCACTGCACTGTCCTAGTGTTTGTAAGGAATAAACGGGGCTGCCTGGTGAGAGCTACTTAATCTGGGCAGATTTCAGCGTCATGCTGAAGAAAAAAGACAAAAAACAGGCCTGGTCTGGGAAGGACACAGCCAAAGAGCAGGTTAGGGCAGAGGAGTGAACTGTGGCAGATGAGTCATAGAGGATTTACAAAAGTTAAAACCAAGGGTTCATCTTGAAGAGGTGATTTACCTAGACTTAACAAATGTAAACAAGAAAAGGAAGGGAAATCCATGTGACTGTGAACAATGAATAGTGTTGGAAGGTCTAGCAGAATCTAGACCTCTAGCAGAAGACCAGCCTAGGTTTGTTCTTTGCTGAGGTTTCAGACTTAAATAACGGGGCCACAATATTACCCTGCCAAGCTGGGTTTCAGTATGTGTTATATGTTAGGTACATGATCTTTATCTTATATCTAAATGTAGTGAAGGCTGGGTTCTGACCATGAAAGAGGGTTTTTATATGTTCTTCTGTGCTCAATAAAGAAAGCACGGATTCCTACAACCTAACATGCCTTCCAGGGTACAGTCCAAACAATGGTTCCTGCTCTAAGGACAGGCTGCAGTTCAGTGTGGATGTTTCAGTATCAGTGCTGCAGGCACACCAATACTTTATAACCAATATTCATGCTTTCGTTCTCTGCACAGTGAGATCTACATCCCTCTCTAGGGAGGTCCACATTCTGAATACCTAGTGCCAAGATTCACACTCTCAGCTACTGCAAGCAGTGAGACCTGGGCTGTCCCTCACCCTGAGCGGTGCAAGCTCCAGACCATACAGTGCTACATACCCTGTATGCAGAGCAGCCATCACTTGGGAGAGTTGTAAAATTAGTGCTTACACTCTAAGGCACAGTGTGCAGGAAGTGTTAAATATCAGGCCTCTGTAACGAAAGGGTTCATGGAGTGCAAAAGGATCTCCAAAACAGGAATTCAGTGATTCAGAACAACGCCCACCTCAAGCCAGCAGAGACAGAACTAAATTCTCCAGCTTCTTAAATGCATGAGGATCTGTTACTAGCATTCACCACTCAAATTCTACATCCAGGTATTAAAGCCTAGGCCGATTTTCTTCTTCTGAGGAGGCCACAATGGTGTAGAGGTCAGTGGTTCACAGCCTCCTTCCAGACTCTTGATGAATCTGGGCAGTCTCCACTGGGGCAAAACACAAAACTACTCAGTAGGCTGGTACAAACAATTCTGTAAGAAGACCAAGGAGAACACCTCTTGCTATGTTTCAACCTGACACGCTGCGTTATGGAATACGTTCTCAAAGACGGAAGAAAACGATGAGATCAGGGTTTTTCCATTTCTGTTTGTCTAAGGTGACAGAAGTTGTATAAAGCTAGCACTAAAAAAAAAGTGCAATTGATAGCAAAGTTCATCTGAGGTACTTCAAAGTAGGTGGGGGAAGCCCTTTTTTTTTTTCTTTTCTAGTTGGCAAAGCAGCCCGGGACTGGAGCAATAGAGGGAGTGCCACAGGCAACACTGAAACACAGAGGCAGACGTTATTATGGAGGAGGATTCAGAACAAGAATAGCAAAGAGAATTGCCACTGAACCTCAACTAACATTCACTGTTCCCAGGCATCAGAGAAACTTGAAGTTTTGGTTAACAATTTGCACACAACACCCAAGATGAGCAATCCAGCACACAGCAATGTTTTCCTAGTGCTATGATCAGTGATGAAAAGGTGAAAATTTAGCAGAGACATCAAGAGAAATGATTAGAAGAAGAAAACAAGCAGCCTGGGGCAAGAAAGGCTGTGTAGAGACCAACTCAAAGTCTAAGGAGGAGAAAACTGGGATGCAGGCATAGCATCTCAAAGATGAGGTCTAGAAAACATGATTGTAGCGTAGCTGGATATGGGTGGTATCAGATACAATAGCGACAGAGAACCAGACAGCTGAGAAAAGTTGTGAGATACAGTACTGCCAAATCCTTTTTTCCCCCCACAACTCCACACTCAATGTTTTGTATTTCATCTTTTGTTGGGTGTTCTCAGAAGCCAAGCCTCTTGGCAAACTGAGAGGTTCTGTGGAATCTCAGTTTCTCTTTCTTTCAGAAGTTTTTTATCAGGCAGCTTGAAAAATTTGAAAACACGAAACTGAAAAAATTGAAAAATCTGAATGCAAAAAAGAGAACCCCTAATGAATATTGCAAGGATCTACACACGTCTTAACCAACCATGACATTTTTAGGTTCATCCCTCTATCTTTAAGCTTCACAAATTTGCATTATCAGCAATGGGGTATGCTTTGAACCGCGTACGTAGTGTTTTTTGCAGCACAGGCATTGACTTACACTAGGTAACTGCATCTCCTGGTTGGCAAAGCCAGTGGCCCCACGAAGATCACAGATCCTGAGTTCGAAAGCTTATCTACCACCCTCATTTCTTGCTATTGCCACAGACCTCTTCTCAGCAGTCTGGGGCTTTGCTCCCCTAATGCTGGGCTGGTCCTATACAGCTGCCCACCCCTGATAACACAGCTGAGGAGCCCAGAGGAAGTTGTACAAGATGCTTTTGTCAACACTCCTTCCCACACAGACCATCTCCCATCTCCTTTGTTACTGTAAATTGACATCAGAGCTGCTGAATCATGATATGGGAGTCACAAAAATGTTATTTATGCTGTAGAAACAAGGCCCCCCTCCCTCTCATTGTTTCCTGCCTGTGTCAAAATGGAGTCACTGATTTTTGTTCTAGCTCCTCCTGCGCTGGCACTTCGGGTGCAGCAGGCCAAGTTCTCCTCACTCGGGCTAGGATGAAATACATGTACAGACACAACCAAGATTTGACTCTGGCCTGCTAAAAAGGCAGTCTTGTGAGCAGACGCTATCTATCCGGCCAGTTCACCATGAAAAGCCATTTGGAACTAAGTTCTAAGAGATTTGCCTACAAGGTCAGAGCCCCAAGGGAGTTTTTCAAATGATACACTGCACATCTGAAAAGTTGGCCTCCCACACAGAGGACTTATTTGCACTGCAAAAATATTTTGTTAGGGCGCTTAGTTACAACAGTCTTTATTCCTAAGCCTGTAGATGGAGCTGAACTATGGTTTGCCTTTTCAGCACCGTAACCGGATTCCTAACAAACCAGTGTTGAAGAAAGTGAGGTACCTGGAAAGGGATGCATGGGATAGAAGGACTTGGAAAGCATTAAACAGCATAGAAAGACACAAGAAGGACACAGAAAAGCGAAGAAAGAGGCAGGGAGAGCTGGGGTTATAGTCAGGGAGACACTGATGCCCAGAGACAGGAAGTTACAGAGAAATGAACTAGTGAAAATATACAGGGAAGGACGGTAAGTTAGGTCAAAGAGAAACTCTGATAGGTCTGGCAAAACACAAGGAAAGGAAGAGATTGTAATCAAGCCATACAAAAAACTTCAAAACAATCAGAATTTTCTACATATAAAGTCATAAACATTTAAAAATTTTCTGTGCAGATAAATGCTTTATGAAGCATATTTTCATGGCTCAGTAAGATTTAACTTTCCTACTTTAATACACAAACTCCATAGAGATTTGCTAAAGTATGCAGGGGAAACTTCCAGGATTTGTCTAAACAAATTTATCAGGAAAAGATACCTATGGATCTCTTGCAGAAATTAAATCTAAAACTGTGACATCAGTTAGAAAAATCTAGGAAAATTAACAGTTGAAAAGAAATAATTTAATTCACAAATGAAAAGAAAGTTGTAATTTCTTTCACTGCAATACTGTTTCTCTGCCCTTCTCTTCCAAATTCTTATTTTACAATCAGCTGAGAAACAGACCAAGCTGTACTCAAAAAGAAAATCTGGAAAAGCAATAAAGATTTCAGTTCTTCATTTACTGACAGTCTTCCCCACTAACTATGACTCACCCTAATATTATCAAAATACATAATGAATTCAAAATAACAAACTACTCTGGAATTCTGAAATACCGTAGCCAACACAAATCATTGATTTTTAACACATTACAAAATTGTTATTGTTGCTATTATTATTTTAGCAGTAGATGAGAACAACATCTGGGTGAAATGATACATGTGGAAGGAAAATTCTGTAACCTAACTTGAAATCAAATGCAACAAGTGAATGACAGAACCTATAGAAGAAATTATTGGAAGCAAAAGAAGATAAATGGAAAAAATACAGCTAATGACTTAGATTAACTGTGTGACTTAGGTTGTGTGAAAAATTCCTTTTTTAACAACAAATGAAATCATCTCTCTTGCTCAGTTCAACTATCATTTGTTTGGCTTATAGCACATTAAAACATAGTACAAAATTAAAAATACTGACATAGTCATTACTAAGTGGTTAGTTAAAAGCAGACCTTAAAACTCTGCATAAACTTCCTTATCATGTGCTTTATGTATCTCATAGTTTCAAACAGATCCGTGCCAGTTCTACTGAGAAAACACCCTGTTGTGCCACTATTATATAAAGATTTATAGAACTGTGCTCTAATGTCATAGGCTGTTGAACTATCCTCCCTTTTAAACTGCTAGCATATGCTTTGTAGAGATGACACCACTTTTGGCAACATATTTCCATTAAATGTAGGGCAGATTCAAGACCGAGTGGGTGATTGGGTGATTTATGCCCTGTAACTGATAAATGGTGAGTGACAACAGTGACAGCAGGAGGAAATCCCTCCCTGCATTTTTTTTCCCCAGACCTGTATTTTAAGCTCTGTAGCACAGTTTCAGCTGACTTTTCTTTGTGGAAGTAGCATTTAATGCTTATATTACCTCTTTTTCTTTTTTTTTCCTTGTTTTTTTCAATCAACACATCTCAAAACATTTTACTCTTCTTTAGACACAGTATTTCACTTCAAAACAAGGCACCAAACATGTACCCCCTCGTGACTGACAGGAAAAAATAAAGGCATAGAGAGTGCAAGTTCTGGCTAATGAGTCAAGGAGCTAGAAAATTAACCCAATATCCTAGATTACAAGCCAGATCTCAACAGGGGATCATACTCTCCTATGTTATCGTTTGCAATTCCATCTTCTTTTATGAAATCTACCTTTCCACAAAAGTAATTTGGAGGTTACAGGTCATCAAAGTGACATTTTTGCAAGTATTTGAGGATTGAAAGAGAACACCAAATGTAGCAGGATGAGATCTCAAGAGATAGGTGGTCAGGAAAAGAGCAGCAATGTGGCTTTAATACAAAGACAGGTAAAGGCAAAGGAAAATTTTGGGGTTTGGAGGGCGCTATTATTGGAAGCAGGAGATTAGTTAACTCTCATGTTGGGGAGGAGTTATTTATAGCTCTTTGTTTTCCACATGGTTTGCTGTGGGACTTTGACAGAAAACACATGCTTTTCTGTGTTTGGCAAGATGGGGAAGATGACAGACTGGGCTTAAGAGCCAGACAAGACTTCAGAAGTTCTTATTTTGCCAGTCCAATTAGTAGTTTTCCAGCTGTGGCTCTTCAAAAAGCTTCCATTGAGTATCTTTAGTAGTTTATAATAGGATAAAAGAAAAGGTTTTAATTTTGGATAGAATATTCTTGGACACCAAATGGCCATGAAATTTATCCAGTTACACACAGAACATTTACTTTGGATTTTTTCCTCAGAATTAATTTGAAATCGGTCAGATTATCAGCAGGAAATCAGGATGACCCAACTACAGACTTGTCACAAAGTCTCAAAAATTTGAACTTGTGTTTATCAACAGTTTAATACACTCCATTCCTAAAGAACTGAGAGGATAAGCAGATGGTCTGCAAAGCAAAACTATATTTGAAGCTTGATGGGAGATGTGCATTTTGGCCAAGAGGCATGTACAGTCTTGTCTGCTATTTATTTCCTTTAGCATTTAAGACAATCATACATCACTCAACAAATTGGCTGCAAAATAACTGTTCCTAGTCATCATATGCCTATCCTGGGATGGGATTTGTCATGTAACTGAACTTGCTGTAGAACAACAAAGGAACAGTCATTATTTGGATAACACAGAACAAGATGGTAGTTTGACAGGTCTTTTAAATACAGAGGACAGGCCTATTTCTGTTGCAGGATGGACACAAGTTCAAATTAGAAAAGATGAGTCAGAGACTGGTATCTGAAAAGGCTTTTCCCCTGAGATGCTATTTGAGAAGCACAAAATCTTAAAGTCTATCTATCACAAAGGAGCTGCTTTTTCAAAGTCTGCTAAAAGGGGGCTGGCCCTGCTAACAGGCGAGGAGATGGTCTCAATGCACTAATGGTTCTTTCCATCCAAATTTCCTGTGTGTGTCACAGCTGCTGGTCTGTGCAGCTGTCTCTGGGGTGCTTTTTTTTTTTTTTTTGTCTACCCCACCTCATGTTTATAAACGGCCTATCATTTTATGCTGCAGATCAGGGAGATGAAGAGTAAGAAATACTATTCTGATTTCTGCAACATATTGATCATGAAACTCTCATCAACCAAGTATCTGTCCTGTTTGTTAATAATCAGATAGTAAATACCAACACATTCTGGGTCAGACAGACCTTTACCCTTGGGCTTTAGATTCTCCTCTGTTTTCTTTTTGTTCTCCAGGCACATATGCTCAGGCATTTATCTCCTGCCAAAGACTTCAGAAGGCCTCACTCCTTGTGAACTCCAGTAAGCATCACTCTTGCCCCTGTAGAGCTGATTAACTGGAAATGCACAGACGAGTACAACCAGTTTCCCCACTTATTCATGGGGTTCAACAAATTTCAAACCAGATGTGGGGTGATGTGACCTTTCAGCGATGGAACCTTGTGGGAGCTGCCACCAACCTCCGGGTACAATGAATATATTCCCCTGGGGTATGGTGGGGGGGGGGGGGGGGCGCTGCCTTCCGGCAGGCTGAAGCAGGTGTTACCACCCTCTGATTCCTGCAGCTTTCTCTCATTTCATTCAGCAGTTATTGGTCAAATTCACTTCTCATCACCTAGAGGTGAAGATAACACCTTGAGACAAAAAGAAATGACTGATGAAAAGCCCATCTTGACCACTCCAAAGCTCACGTAGCAGGTAGTAGGTCGGTACTGGTTTGTAAGAGTATTGTTCCATAGTTGTTAGTCCTCATGCTGCCCACCCAGCTTGTGTTCATGTCATCCTCCTTTTCCCTTCCCATTCTTCAGGCAGAGAGCCCCCAGTTGCTGAGTGTTGCTTCACTGTAAAATAACATGTGGTGCTTGCGGTGTGGGAAGGAAGCTGGCTGTGAGAGATAAAGGTTGAGGTTAAGCGCAGACCGACTGTTACGCTCCTGGGGCTTTGCTGCTCTTTGTATAACCTTGGTGTGGCTGAGTGATACAAATCTGCACTACCTTTTCTGATAAAATCCATCGACCAGAGGCAAGCAGCAGCCATACCTTCACATCTTTTTGTAGTTTATTACAGCCCTGGTGTTCCAAAAAAGTCTGGATGGGTCAAAAGTTAGTTTTCCATTATGTTGCTGAAAGAGGGCAATCAACTATGGTTGGGGCTCACAGATTTAGGAAAGAAACTGAAGAAAAAAAATATATCAGAGGAGCTGCAAGAAACAAAAGCCTTTGGGGAAATTCCAAGATTGCCAAAGAAAAGAACAGTCACTGAGAATGACAAAACCACCATCTTCTCCTTCCTTCCCACAAGGACTAGTGCAACTCACTTTGAAAGAGAAAGAAAGAATCAAGAGAGCAAGAAGCATTTCACCCAGCTGTCCCACTCTGCAAAGCCCCACTGCTTTACTTCACCCAGACCGGCAGGCAGGCAGAAATGCAAAATCATGCCATTTGTGACCTACAGAAACAAAGCTCAATGTTTGCATGGGTGGGGGACAGATACAGTCAAGCTTATCACCAACTGGAAAAATGCAGACTAGAAATGTTCTTGCTGCTTTTTTTTTTTTTTTTTTAATTTTTTTTTTTTCCTTCTTCATGCAAGCCTTCATTATTTTTCTTACCAGGAAATGCTAATCCTAAATGAAGCCCAGCTTCATTGCACATAATCATTGAGACCGAGACTGATGGTTTTGAAGTCTAGAGACTGAAGCTAATGGTTCTGGAAGAGGCTGCACCAAAATCAATCTTAACTCTTTAGCAGAAAACAACAATTAAAAATAAGACAGGCAGCACTGAAAAACCAGACAAGATCAGAGCTGATCTTCTCAAAGTGGTGCTTAACCCTTCTTAAGGAAAATCTTATGCCTGATCTTCTGAAGTTTTATGCAGTAAGAAAAGTTCTTACATTCCTGAAGGTTATAGAATAAGCAAGTGTGGATTTACCAGGAAGGTCTACGGCAGCTGCGGTCTCTCCCTTTGCGATGTCCAGAGCAGATCACACATTGTCCTTGGAGAACCTTGTCCAACCATTCTGTCATCTGATTCAGACTCAAGCTGTCTGCTCAAAAGGAAAAAGTACTGTGAGAATCTGCAATTGAAACCTGGGACAAGCATAATGTTAAATAAGGCTAAAACTGCTAAAAAATTTCACAAAGAAGACAAGCAGAAATCTGCTTTCTCTGAAGCCAGCTCTATCCTGAATACAGCTCTAGCTCTGTCACATAATCCTGACATAAGGAAGTTATTCCCTCTTAGAAAATTTGGTGGAATCGGAATGGAATTGGCATGTAGAAACCTTCTGTCATTCAAAATACAAAGTTTTCATATTTTAGATACTGATTTTATTGAAACAAAGCTTAAGCATTTGTTTTAAGCAATAAATAAAGCTAACAACACTTTCCCCTTAAGCTCTGATTACATCAAGAAAAGCTGAAAGTACTTTTCTGCATTGATTTAGCTTCAAAAGTACTACTGATCTTTATAGACCATATGCAGCTCTGAAGAGGATTACATTATTTATTGATAAAATAAAGTAGTCTAGTAGTCTAAATGTTCCAACAACTGCAGTTGAAACCAAGAGAGCTCAGGAACTATGAAAATCAGCTTTTTAAGTGTGTAAGAGGAGAACAAACTGTTTCCCTTTCTCACTGTAGAAACTGCAAACAGAGTCAGAGTTCGAATTAAACACAATTAAGCTTCAATTAATATAATAAAAAGTATGTTTTGACCTAAGGTTGAATTGAGCAATTGATGGACTAAAATATATGTTAGTCTCAAAGTGATGAAAGTGTGTTTTGAGCTTTCAGTCTTCCTTTCATTTTTCTCTTTCTCTATCATTCCAATTCTTTTTTGGCCTCTCAGTTTTGGGAATTAATACAAGCAACCAAATGACAAAATAACCAAATAAACATGAAACATATTTCACAAAATAAATTCTAATGAATTCTAGCTTAGCAAAATTAGGTTACGAGGTGTTAAAAGAAGCTGCTGACTGCTGGAAATACAGCATAGATACAGAACAACTGGAGTGATGACCTTGCCAGTGAATTTAAGAGAACAAATGAAGGGACAGAGTGAAGTGTGCAGAATAGTTCTCCAATTTAAAAAAATAAATCAAACCAGATGGTTTTGAAGTAAAAAATTTGTGTTATAGAGTGGCTACTGGAGAAATGATGCTTCCTCTTGCTCTCAGTGAAAGCCTATAAAGCTACGTATTTATGGTCCTTACCTGAGGCCTTCTATAATTTTGGCTAGAACAGCTGAAAGGAAAACTAGAGGAGCCAGCTCAGAGACTGCCCAGGCAGGGTCATAGGCAGGAGAGACACCAGCACCGTGGCATTTTGAAAAAGTTCTCTCTGAAAAAATAGTAAGAAATAATTGATTGAAATGTAATCAACTAACTAAGCCTCCTATAGGACAGATTTTGTTCTTCAAAACACACATCCACATATTAAAGACTGCTTTCCATTTTCAAATCTGCACCCACATGATACAGTTTAACACAAGTTATACCTGTGTTCCCAGATGGTGTTTTTTCTAGCTTTAAGGACAATTTTCTACCTACTTGACTTGCAAAGGGCTATGTCAAATTCAACCTATTAATGCTTTGTCCACCGGTAGGCACAGAAAGTCTTACTGACTACAAGAATCTCTCAGCTTCCCAAGCACTAGTCCTGAACACTTTCTGAGTTCATTTGCATGAAATGCACCCCTTTCCTTCTATTTCTTGCCTCACACATTAGATTATTTTCATGCTGCATATTAGACCACTAATAAGGTACAAATTTCAGAGAGCATGATCTAGTCTAATAAGCACAAAAAGTTTAAGAGGACTGAAACCCGCTGGTTTCCCTGATCATCTTCATTGGCTCTGTGTTTTAGTGCAATGAAAATTTATGATAATGTGTGGGTTTTCCTCTCAGAACTCAAATTTTTCATGTCAGAAGTTAATAATACTCACTTTGGATAGATCATAAGGAAAAAATCAGTCTCAATAAATGTTAAGCCAGAAGCAGATTGAGATGAATCACCAGACCTCCAGAAAACATCTGGAAGCAAATCGTGAGTTGCAGTCAAAGTTGAATAAAGTAAACCAGGAAGAGTTGGTGGAATAGTTTGTTTCTGAATGTTTAGTTTCCAGGATGGTTTTTCACAGTAACAGGCACAATAAGGATCTCTTCCTTGCTCAGGACAGGATATTTTTTACATTTAGGTGGCCAGGAGATGGAATCCCAGAAGTCCAATCTTAAGTACATGCACAATATTCCCAAAGGGACAGAATACAATGCAGCCCTCAAATTTAAGTGAGACAGTGACTTTTCTAATGTGGTTGCAGAGTGGTAAGACGTATCTTAGAGTTTAAGGATATGCTGATTTGTCCACAAAAAAATAAATTAATTAATTTAGGCCTTCATGGAAAATCTGTGGCAAGTGTGTGAACTGAAACATTTTACTAGAAACAAACAGGATCAGCCATGTATTTTGCCTAGTCTGCCACCAAGAGAAAAGCATAACTGTGTCATAGTTTTCAGGAGAAAAGACACAAACAGCACAGCCGTATCCTGTCCGGTAAACTTCATGATTTTATTAATATTTTTAGAACTTTGAAAATAGCCAAAAGCCAGAACAATCAGCAAGAAGAGAGATGTTAGATCAAAATGAAGAGAATACGGATGTGTTTATATTGGAACTGGTCACGTTGCTAATCTCTGTGCATGCTTGAAATGAAAATGTACTTCATGGCAGGAAAAAACCCACAGTTATGAGCTTTAGAAAAATTCCAAAGTGTGTGCTATTATGAGAGTTAACGTAATGAGGGGAGTTACAAGACAAACTGAAGTTGCCTGCTGAATGACTGTGCAAAACAGAAACAATCTGTATAGAATGAGTGACTTCAAAAGGAAGTACTATGAAGTTCTCATCTCAGATTAAGTATTTTCAAAATCAAGTTGTGCTGAAAGTGTTATAAATTCCAACCTAAACAATCTGGAGAACTGAAATCTGGATAGAAGTCTCCCTATAGTAACAGCAGCAGGTAAAATATTCAATTGATTTTTGGGAGAACTGCATTTCCATTTGCCATAGAGTAAGATCAATTGAACTGTGACAGAGAAAGAAGACACTTAGGAGCTAGTGCTGAGAGACAAAGAATTAAAGCATTTATCCACTCTGCTGTCTAAGATTAGAACTGCATTTCCATTTGCCAGAGTAAGATGAATTGAACTGTGACAGAGCAAGAAGACACTTAGGAGTTAGTGCTGAGAGACAAAGAGATAAAGCATTTATCCACTCTGCTGTCTAAGATATTTGTCTGTATTCCACACCCAGGAGAGATCATTTAAAGATTCTACATACAACATTGCCACTTCAGTAAAACCAAGCCAACTTCCTAGAGACATCTGTCTGATGAATCTTCAAAATGAAATGCCCTCAAATCTACATTTACTCTCTGTGTAGGACTTTGAGCACTCTTGCCATAAAGCTTTTCATGTTCTCCATCTTCCAGTAATGCTGAAGACCTGATTTCAGGACTCTGCTTTTCTCAGTTTGGTTGGAGTTGTGGGATTAATTGAGGTTTACCGGCTGAATCAAAAAAAGGAAAAAAAAAAATAAAAAAGGAAAGCTAGGGAATTCATTTTCACTCTAAACAATTTTTACAGTTTTATTACAAAAATGGAAATCCCCCAAGATTTAATTATGAGTTGAATGAAAGATTTGTTTCAAACCAAAATTTCATACGTTTTCATTTCAAATTTTGTTAAATTCTGACACAAGAAAAAATTCCAGCTTTCAAAAGCTTCATCTGTGGACAAAACAATTCTGAGAATTTAACAAGAATGTACAAATAGTTTGATTTCCAGGATGAGATGCTCACACCTGCAATTATTGGACAAATGAAAGATCTAGCAGCAAAATCACGCCTAGATCTATGTCTAAATAGCTAACATTATCTTCCATTCCTGGTCCTCTCCTGACTTCTTATTATTGCACTTCTTTTGCAGGAGCTTCCCTAATTCACAAATCCTGCTTTTTTAATTTAAAAGCCCCTACTAAAATTTTACTTGGCCATCATCCTGCATATAAACTTGCCTTTTTCCCTCTTTGATTTTACAGAACAAATTTTCAAGATTATTTTAGTAACCAAGTGCAACAAAACACCTTCTCAATCTTTTTGCATGTTGTATCTCTCTTTTCTCTTTTGCTTGTTGTGGAACCTCCTGTTCTTCTCTTTCAGTCATTCCCAGTTCTATTCCATGCCCCACAGCAGCCTCAAGGAATGCTATTTCCTACTTAGAGCAGCTCATTGTGCTCCTCCTTTTATATGCAGAAGGCACCTCTATTCTCTGAAATGTTATGGTAGAGTCCTTTCCCTGCAACCACGAGATTTAGAAATATTTTTTCCTGTTTAATATGACAAACATCCAAATCACAAGAAACATATATAAATCTCCACCTTAAAAACACTCGTTTCTCCCACGTTGCCAAGGAAATGAGTACATAGTTAATCACGATGAACAAAACACAGTCCTCGCCACCTTTTCTATTTCTATCTTTCAGTCTGTCACCCTCCAGACAAGAAGCTTCTCACTGCATTTCTGTACGAATTTTGGGGATGAAAAAAAAACGATTAAGAAAAGGTCTTCACGTTCTGGGTAAGAGCACCCTACTCTGAGGGATTTAAGCTGCAATGACTGAGAAACCCAAGACATGTTGGTGACTGAGTTAGGCTACAGGCCTGAGAAACTGAAGGCAGGAATTGCACAGGCACCCAGAGGTCAGCGTGTTTCTCATCTCTTTCTCCGTGTACCCTGCAGTGTTCTGTTAACATTTTGCAATAGGTTCAGCAGCTCAGTTTTTGGGGTGGGTGTAAGAGCGCACCACTTCCTGTGGTGGCCGTTGTGCTTCCTGTTTTCTCAAGGCTGATGGAGACGAGCTGGCGGGGCTGCTGATTTTGAAACAGGGGCAGCTGCATGATTGTCTTGTGAGAGCTCAGAATGAATCACCATCCCATCCTTATAGAAAAATCCCGAATGTTTCCAGAGTTGGAACTCTAACTCTGGTGGCATTGGGCTACCTGCTCGTGCATTGAGAAGAGGGTGGGGAATGCCCAGAATGCCAAACAGTAAAAAATCAAGAGCCAGACCATAACAGATCATGAGATTAGGTCAAAAAATCATAGAACTTTTGGAAAAAGATTTTTTCTGTTCACTCGATTTCTGTTCTTTGAGATATATCCCATTCCCTGCAGTAAGAGCAAGAAATATATTTTTTTAATAAGAAAAACATGAAGTATCACAAGACTCTCAATAAAACCACAAGTCAGTAACAGTAGATGGACAGGAAGGTTACTGAAACACAGAACTACCTTTACACAGACTTTTGACCAGTAAATATTCAAACCACTGGAGGGTTCAAGGATACATTACATTCACTTTGTTGGTGAAAGAAGGGAACTTTTTGATAAGAGACAGGAAACTAAGGAAAAACAAATGACAAAAAAATCCTCTAATGTAGAATAAAAGAGGCAGAATAAATATATCCTGTTAAAACTTTATCCAGTTATTATTATTAAAACTTTCATATCAATATGATACATTCTTCATAACTATTTACAAATAACTACAATATAACCAGGATTACAGAAGACGCTTCCCTGAGGAGGACACTCTCAAAACTGAAATGAATATTTGAAGCACCTGCTTGCAAGAACAAAAAAAACCCCAAAACATCACACACACCCCCCCCAAAAAAAACCCAAAGCAGTTAAATTCATACTGTACTTTGAGCTCCAGACTCACATTGGCCCCTAGATTGTCTAGAAATTTGAGGCTAACACCTGTTAGCTAACATATGCTAATAAATATGCTTGAGAAATCTTGCATAGACAAGGCAGTGTGCATTTTACCATGTATTAAGATCACTGAAATAAATACTAGGCTTTTCTCTATGCTTTAAGTTATCCATCACAGTACTAGATATTTTTGGCAAAATAAAATGATTTTTTTTTTTAACCTGTTTCAGTTCAGATCCATGCTCCCCAGCCTGTTCCAGGTAGTTTCACAATTAAAACCTTAATTCACTGATGGGGCCTTCAGTGCCCGTGCCTAAAAGCAGCCCAGGTCTGCATTTTGGAAACAAGACCTACAAAAAATGAGAAGGGGACAGTGAGAAAATAAGAGCCTAGAAAATCTCTCTTAAGACTGAAAGGAGCAGTGGTAAAAGGAAGGATCAGCAGGACCCTCCTGGGGGTGTGTGTGTGATCACTCCTGACATTTGAAGCCAGCCCAGTGAGGAACAGAGACTACTATTTAAACCAAATAGCTCTGTTACTCCTTGATCTTATTGTAAGTCTCGTGCCTCAAAGTGATGGTATGTTTAACCCAACTGGCTATCAAATGTTTACACTGTGCTGGATGCATTTAACATACATGCTAGAGAATGCTTTTATGTTCCATTACCTGTGTGCTAACACATCTGTTTTTAACCATCTATTTGAACTACATGCTACATTGTCTAAAATACTCCCAAAGAATCGCACATCATTTTCCACTTCCTGGACCTTCACTCTCCTACTTCTACCTGGTCCCCCATAATCTTAGATTGTGTTTTACATAAATATTCAATACGGATGAATGTCCCTTTGCTTTCTGAATTCTTGTCATGGGCCTGCCCTGAGTTTTCACAGAGAAGTGAATACGAAAGAACTTGAGTTCCTCTCCCCACGCTGCATTTGTTTCACTTTCTCCTCTTTTCACTCACTGATTTAATCTGAAGCTCGCTGAGCTCAAGTTCCTGAGTTCCCAGTTCATAGGATGAAGACACTGGCACTGCTGGAGCATGCAAGAAATGAGGACACACCATTAGATATCTTCCTGATCTGGCTCAGTGGCTCTACCTTCAAGCATCCATTTCTTTATTCACATTCTTTTCTGAAAACCTCACCAAGCCTGCTTAGTGGTATCTACACAGGGTTTTGCACATAAAACACCAGGAGAAGAAAGGGCACAGCCCAGTTTCCCTACCACATCATTGAGCAAAACTCTTCTGAGAATCAGTCTATGGTGCATTATAAGATAATTTATTTTTCCTTTCTGGCTTTAAAAACAGAATGACTGCAATCCCCAGTCACATACATCTTTGACAGTTTGGCACACAGCTCAGTTTGCAGTAATATGGAGCTAGCATGGTTCTTGTGGAGCAACCCCTTATAACCTCAACTGAGGTGTTACAAACTGGAGAAGGAGTGTATAAATGTGCAGACAGGTCTTAGAACTTGAGAGGAAATGCAATGCTAAAAGACATGGATGGTGGTAAAAAAACCAAACCAACAAACCAGACAAAATCTAGGGATCTTTCATCTATGGATTTATCAGTGTCCATCATTTTGTATGACGTGATGAATGATACTAACTTTCCCAAAATGTCCAACAGTGTTTTCTGGAACTGAACTAACACAGAGGATCAAATCACATCACTTTGCAGTTACTGATATACAACAGCATCTCCAAAACTTCTGAATGAGGAAGCAGGCCTTTGCAGGCCCGTGTGATAAACCTGCCCAGTCCTTTGGAACCACATACCATGAGTGACAGAGCCCATAGTGACCAGAAAGGTTGGCTGCTATCTGGAAACTGGCTACCCAAGACTGCTACAAGTCCGTGGCTAACCATCAAGTCAACTGTCAGACTGCTAGGTGGGGATGGGGGGGTTGCAGTGTTGTTATGAAAGCTGTTTATCCACTGATTATCAGCAGCAAGAACGTATGTGAAATAACAGCAGGCTTTTACAGAAAGAGCCTCTAAATTGCATTACGGTGACAGATGATGGATGCACCATGTCCACGGTTTCTGCTCCAGCAGAAGCCCATGAATAAGCTAACTAAACCCAATCCTACTCCTCTTGATAAACACAGACTGATCAACACCAACGTGGACAGCATTAGCAAAGTGCAGCATGTGGGAATTCTAGGGAAATCATACGTATGCAATGTTGGGCAATCTGGAACCTTATTCTTTCCCATAATCATCAGCAGAGTCCACTCCAGACACTGCTAATATGCAGTCTTGTAAGGCTGATGTCTTCACTTCAGATGGTCAGGTGTTACAGGCATGAATACAAGCTCGAGCTCGGAGCTATCAGTTAGATAAATCTTAAGTCTGTTAAAGAGGAAAAGTTGTGGTGACAGAATTTCGCAGAATTTATCAAATTCATATCACTGCATAAAAGAACATATTTGTGGGTAGTTGCAGGGCTGGTCTGGATGACAATTCAAAAAGTAGCAATTAGGAATTCAGGGCCCAATTCCATTTTCCAGGTAACCTCTTTTCTCTGCTTGGGACCAAGACCATACGTGTATATCAAACCTACAAGTTTTTTAGTTTGGATAAAATGAAGAAGAAGAACAAGAGCTTCAGTTCTTAAGTAAGAGGCGTGTAAAAAGATACTACCATTTTTAAAAGAAAAGTCCTTTTCTTCATCTTGTTTTCTCTCTTCCTCTTCAGGTTCCTTTCCTAATCAAACTGGAAGAACAAGCAATATGCGCTCAACAGTCTACTGGTGAAAAAAAAACAAACCAAAAACCTTCCTACCTTGGGTGAAACCTCTTTGACTCTCTTCTGTGTAGAAGCTTCTATTCTTCTCCAGCCCAAGTGTATGCTGGAGATAGATACAACCAAAGCCACTGCAAAATATGAAAGAAGTAGCAGAGCTACTGTTCCAAGTTATGTTTTTTCTGATTGTTTTATGAATGGCTTTATAGGTAATTTGAAGAAACTGGAACCAGGGGAAAAATGAGTAAAGAAATACTTTGTGGAAATTCCTTGCATTTCCAGTCCAGTCAAATACAATAAACATGCTCCCTTGAAATATATACACAAAATCTAGAGGTAAGTCATCTATGGATTTATCAACATCCAGAGGAGAGGCTCTGCTGTAAGAAAGAAAGAAAATTCCTCACCTGTGCAGGCTGGTGAACGTGGATCATACTTGTGGTACACGTGTATGTGTGAGAGGCCTTAATTTTTTATCCAGCAATTGGTACTGAACAGGATGTGTGCCCTTTATACAGCTGGAAGAAAAAGAAAGAAAAGTATATTTTGTCCTAATAGCCGCATGTTCCTCAACAAATCCAGCATCTCATTGGTAAAAGGCATATAACAAATGTGAAAGAAGAAAGCGGTTTGGGGATCCGTACCCACACAAACAGAAGAACCAGAAACTGCAGAAGTATATAATGACTTTAAAACTGCTTTAGATGGTTTGTTCATATTGATTGCAAGTGGATTCCCTAATGACAAATTAGCGGTTTCTGACTGCTAGGAAGATGACACTGGAGTCCTCACTACAGATTCTAGGAGAGGTCTGCCCCAAATCTAACATCAGTCAGGTCAGAGTGTAATGTAATGCAAATGCAATACATCTAAGACAGGTTGAGAAAACAGTTTTAGCCTCAGTGCAGTGTGCTAAAGTGGTAAAATAAGAGGAGGGTCCTGCTGGCTGATGGGATTTGTGAGTAAATTGTCCTGGGATTGAGACAAATTATCTGGGGGACATTTTTTTCGGTGTGCTATGAACTGTCACAAAGCATGTCCATCCTGAATAATACATTTTTGTGCAGAGATCTTCAAACTGATGCCGGGGAGTGGGGGTGGTGGTGTATGTGACAAACAGGGGCTGACAAACATGGCTCAGACCCATGGCTGAGCTTGAGTTTCTTCTTATTGCCTTACTATGTAGGTATATCAGATTGGATGGAAGATCTTGGAAGTTGCTGCTGTACTCTGGGGATTACTCTGTAATCCTGCTGTGGCCTTCTAAATTATCGCAGAATCACAGAATGGTTAAAGCTGGAAGGGACCTTAAAGATCACCTAGTTCCAACCTCCCTGCCATGGGCAGGGACACCTCCCACTAGAGCAGGTCACTCAAAGCCTCATCCAACCTGGCCTATTTAGCATTATTCTGTGGACAGATACTCTTGTATGAGGCTTTATTGTGACAAGATCAGCCTGTAAGGAGAATCCACCAAGACAGCTTATTTTCAGACAACTCACCTTTTCTGAAGTGAAAGCAATAATATATAGTTTTTGATGAAAGGTTGGTAAATAAACAGAATATCACAGATTTGACAAAATTTGACTCCTCGGGTCCTTGGGTTTCCAAAATGGTTGTCTATAGGAAAATAAATATGAGTCAGACTTACAAAGAATATAATCCCTTTTAAACTTATGAGGACTAGAGGCTAACATATCTAGTTTCAAAAGTTAAGTCTTGGTTGTTTCAAGAATGTAAAGAAAAAAGATTTTGAAAAGTAATCTGGGATGGGTTAAGACTTGACTTGAAAAAAACCACCACTGAAAGTGGTTTACATTTAATTTTGTTGAAACAGCATGATACCGACTTCCTGATTCGGGTTATTTTTTATATTTCAGTCAAGTGTCTTTCAGCAGTGATGTTCCCAACGTCAAGCCAGATTTAATCCTTTGGTGTCAAGGTGAAATATTTGTCCTTGTTTTTTTGAAAGCATACCTAGACCATTTGGTGATGACTGGCCATGAAGGCATTGAGGATCTGTTCACTATTCTTGGAATCACGATTTTATAAGTAAATACAATAGCTACATCTAGTTTTGATCTTTCTAAGAACTGATTGGATCAGGAGAATAAACAGAAAGATATTTAGGAAAGTTTCTTTCCATGATAGCAGAAAGACAGCTAGGAGTGATTCCAGGCTTGTGCACACTGCAAAAGAATGAAGAATATTTGTTGGATGGGAGGGGAGCTAAACAGTGTCTCTCTCCAGCCTACACATACTGGAAATAAAGACAAGCCCAGTCTCTTCCAACCTCAGGCAAAATGGGGTGGAAAGAAATGGGGAATGTTCTCTGAAGGAGATTCTGATGAAGAATACATATCCATTAGGCCATCCTTTCATCGTTAAGAGGTACCCTGTGAAAGGAAGTAATTTTAGTGTTGACTCTCTTGAAGGTTTGATGCTAGTGTTTCAGCAAGAAAATAAAAAGAGAGCAGTGCAGATCCCACTACCAACTCATAGCTGTTTGCTAAATATAAAAGGCTCTGGCACCAGAGCTGAAAATACCTTGGTATATACTGATATCTCTACTGCAAGCAAATGTGCTAATAGGTTTGGTGCTAAAATGTCAACGATAAAGGGAAAGAAATCACTATTTAAAAATTTGGGTGCTTAAACAACCCTTTGCAGCTACGCTCAGTGTTCTAGTTGCCGGGAAGTCATGGGATTCACGTGTTCTGTTACTGCCTTTTGCCTCCCACTTACAGAGGAGGGTTGGCCAGTGTTGTAACCCACACTGCAACAACATAGGTTGATTGCAGATTAAACATGGCCTCAGTTTATCGTCAAGGGTCACGCCCTTCTTCTAGGACACGACAATGGCAGCCCTCTTCCTAGGACTAGCACAGCTACTGAAACACATTATGACATCTTTGTATGGTTTCCATTTTGATTCTTTTGTTCACATTCGGAGCAATGAACATGCAGAGATACTCTGCTAGATCCTTCTTTCAGAGAGCTAAATATACAGTGTAACACAAAAAGCTCTTAAGGTCTTTCCCTCTGCAGTGTTTTCTCCTTGAAGTCTTCTGACTAGCTCTGCAAAAGCCATCTCAACTGAAATACACAGATTCAAAGCTGTGATCCCAGAGTGACACAAAATAAAAGAGCCTCTAATCCAACTAATTTTAATCATCAGCCTTTCTCACATTACTCCTCTGCTTTCTGGGTTTAGCTTTCCAGTTACACTCTCCCTTTGATGCAGGTACCTTGCATCACCTGGCTTAGCACTTGTAATAAGACCCAAGATATAACCTCCCAGGAGGCTTGTGTCTGGCTAGAGAACCTCTGACCAGTGAGACCTCCTTCCCAAAGTGAAGGAGTCAATCTGTGCCGCAGTCCCCAGCCGAGCTCTTCAAGACCACCTTCCCATAGTCCTAATACCTAGTACAAGACAATGCAGTCAATAGTGCCTTAGATGATTTCCTGCTACTGGTGGTTTTTAGGATGAGAAGCACTCTCACTTCTCATAGGACAAGAAAAATAATCCAAGTGAAATCCACAGCCTGAAGTGGATGGAAACATCAGGAAACAATCTCAGGAGAACAGCTCAGCATATCGTGCAAAGTAAAATGGCAAAAGCTGTTCTAGTAAGCTTGTAGTTACTGGCACGCTATTGAGCAATAGTTTGGGTAACATGGAGTATATTCAAACTTACATACATACACAGATTCTCACATAAATGCACAAAACCATAAAGAAGTCTTTTAGAATTGGGACATGATCTGCAGGTGGTGTTCAGAAAGGGATAAATATTGTGGGGCTCTCAGTTTGTGAGGTTATTGCTGTTCTTCACAGCACTCTCAACAGCAACTTAGAGCCAAATCTATTTAAAAACAGTAAAGGCAGAGAAGTGAAGTTGCCTTTGGTTGTGCTTTTTTTCTCTTTCCCGTTGCAGCTTCCTCTTTCTCTTCACCAGCTCAGCACTGCTGGCAGCTTTTTATAAACCACGATTCCTACTGCTGTCAGCTTGTTTGGAAACTACATGGTGAGCTCAGTCCAGCAGCTACTGCTGTGGGTTTGTGTTTAATTGCAGACCGGATTTGCTTTAAATTCTGTACCCACCACCATCATTTTCATTCCAAAACACTCAGAGAGCTCTCCATATTCAAAAATATTCAGTGCAAAGCAGAATTTTGCACTAAATGTATGCAGTTCTGTAGCATAAACTAGAAGTGGAACTGCATTCCCATAATTAAGTAGTAAAGAACTTCTGCACAGCAAATACGGGAGTGACGGCCTCTGGAAGGTTAAACCACGGCAGAGCAGTTTGTAACGTTGGGTTATTCTAGGTTGACAGTAATCTGCACTGAGCGTGCAAATTGATATCATGACCAGAACGATAGCTCTGAAGCAAAAAGCAGTATTAAGAAGATATTCATTTGTAGAGGAATCTTCTAAAGTACCTCAGACGTCTTTAAAACCAGAGACAGGGTGGATGGGTGGGTAGGGTGCTGTCCAGAAAGATTATGATTACATGAATGATAAGGAATAAAACAGGGAAAAAGCTTCATCTCACCATAGCATCAAGGAGAGATTACCAGGAAAGCAGGCAGAAGCAACAACGGGGAGGAGCAGGAGTGGGACCGAGGAAACGCTGTGGGTTGGGATAGTGAGAGGAACAGCACCAGCACTCCTCAAGTCTTCGCCTGTGGCTCCAAAGGCAAACTTTGCCATTGGTTTTGTGGAGAAACTAACATGGGACAGACACGTTATATTGTCACTACAGCAGAAGTCCTACAGCCAGTTAGGGACTAGGGAATGATGGCAAAATCTTGGCAGGAGGCAAACGGTAGTAGTAGAAAAGCTACACAAAGAAAATAAAATTTGAGATTTCTCTAGTCACAGAGTTCAAAAACTTTTTTACTTGCTTTACTTTTTTGCTTAGATCTCTAAGATGTTTCCATCTAGGTGCAAACATACATGCAATTTACACGGTCAGTTTAAGCCCACTAATAACAGAGTTACTTTTTAAAAAATGTTTCTCAAATCCCTCAGAAACGGAATTGCAGAGGCCTGCAAACCCTGAGCTGAAAAGTCACTAAATCATGACTGGAAAATATAGGTCTAAACACAGTACTAGTACTAGTTACCTAAATTTAATTCCTGTATTACTGAATTAAACGAAAACAACAACATTGGTAGTAGCATGCTGCAGCTGTAGACTATGTTAAATTTAGTCACTGTTCAAAATACACAATCCATTACTTGAACTAAATTTTAAAGAAACAGCTAAGGTGAGGTCTGTGACTGAATAGACAAAAAGACTTGAGTAAGACAAAAAGACAAAAAGCTTGAGTAAGCCCAGGGTCACAGGAGCAGGGAAATAAGGTGACTGCAGAAGAGCTGAAGTTAATTTATCAGCAGAGCACATTTTATCAGCAGCTTTAACTACATGGGCCCATGCTGTACGTCACGTCTACGTACGTCTATTCCTAATAGAACTGTACCTATCTCAGCCTGTTGTGTTACCATTCGTTCACAATGGGTCACAACAGTTACTAACAAGACCCCCCTCAACAGACAAAGCCATTGGGAAAGCCTGTCCCCTTCTCAGCTGGCAGGAATCCCACAATCTGGGGACAGAGTCAGCTAAGTTATAAATACTCAGCCGTGGCTCTGTTTTGGTGTCTACTCCTCTGTCTCCTACCATCTCCTACTCAGAAAAGAACCATTTCCCTTTTCTTAACGACCACTGAAATCATTTAGGGAATTTCCAGCACACAGTGTACAGATTCTGATTCACTTTAACCCCAGAAAATGTTTAACTCCTTCTGGGAATTATTGTGAATCGATCCAGCCCTACAAACTAAGATACCCTAAGTTCCTCTTTCCCTTTTTCTCTCTCAGCCATATATGAGCACTCAGCATCCAAAGCACGCTGCTCCTCTGCACCCCTCTGTCACTGCAGTGAATCCCTCTTACTCACGAGACCTTAGGCTCTCCACACTGTTAATTGTGTCAGATTTGTGGAGGTCTCTTCCGCTAAAACGGGCAGATAATTTCATTTTTCTCATTTCTGAGATACATATGTACCTCTTAGCTTATTCTTCTGTATCATTCTTTAAAATGTTTCACTGCTACCACTAATACAACATGATCAAAACAAAACCTCTCTGCTTTCCTTCCCTTCTACCTCCTTCTTTTAGCAAAGCTATTCTTCTTACTCCCACTGTCACTTGGGTGTTGTCTCTGACACTATGCCAACCTACACAAGCAGGCTTTATCAAGGATGTGCAGCTTCCTCTTGCAGGACACCTGTAAGATCAATTTTTTTCACTTTCCTTTCATTGCCTAAACTCTCACCCACCAATGGCCTCAACTATGGCAGTCTCCTTCTCTCTGGCTTTCCTGGCTTCAGACTCTTTTCCCTTTCTCTCTGATCTCCAGTGTAGTTCAAATGCTCTCTTTTATATTTCTCTACTATATTCCTCTCAATTACCACATCAAAACCAAATTTAGAAGTCCTTTTAAGGCCCTTCACACAACTAGTCCTCCCTAGTCTTTGATTGTTTAATGTATAATATAATACAATAATGTAATTGCTTAATGTTTGACGTAACACGACACAACAAGAAGAGTTAAATACAGTTCAGTATAGTCAAATACTGGACTGGAGGTACAGAAAATTGCTTGTATTAAAGAAAAATTACAAAATTAGAAGGCCAATAACCACAGTCGTGAGAACAACAGGAGGGAAGTAATAAAGTATCAAGCCATATATTGTTAGCAGGACAACTTTACAAAGAATATAGTACCAAAAATACAGAGCAAAACAACTGCAACCAAGCAAAAAATTATCAACTCTTTCAATGGGCCTGCAGTCTTTACGTGGCTGATGCAGCATTTGTCCAAGCAGTAAGCAAACTGTGCTTCTAAAAAACTCAACAGCTTAAGATGGAGCTACTTATCTCTAGACTGTTATTTTTTTTCCTACCAGAAGATCAGTGAAAGATGTCAGCTTTTTCTCAAACCCTGCAGGTTTCAAGGCACCTGAAAAAACCCACAGGCAAGGAAGCAAAAATGAATACTAAAGAATCAAACTACCTGTGACTTACATAATAAGGATGGTCTAAGTTTACAAAAGAATGAAATGTGATTAATTCAAACACAATTTTTTCTCATAACTACTTCTGTAAGAAAAAAAAGTTTTTATAGATAATATACTACGGAGTGTGTCATACACACCTGTCCTATGCATACACGTAAAACTGTGACATGAGCCTTGCATACACACTTCACCTCTTACACAGCCAAATGTCTACTGTGAGGATGTATAAGAGCACTGGCTCATAGTACTTCAGTTCCTCTGTTTGTGCAAAATTCCAGACATAAAGTCCTTGTGAAAGTGGTGGTCGAGAACAGGAAGCGCAGTTACAAACCCACAGGCTACCTAAAGACATGGTTATTTGTGAATAGTGTTTTTCTCTTTAGAATTCTGAGAGATTACTAAAAGATATAATCCTAATTAGATGCAAGTCTGGAAAGTACTATTTACATCAGTAGAGCAAGACTTCTTCCTAGATACAGCTGCACTCTCAAGAAAGAACTGCTGCCTAAATATCCAAATCAGACTCCACAGAGCAGAAGTATTTCTGACACAGCTTGGCAAAGGCCACTAGGGATCCAGGGAAAGAATTCTCTCTTAATGATGGGTGTAATCAAGCAATTTAGTTCAGATCCTAAGTGCACTTCTAAAATTAATCTCCTGATCCTTCTCGCTTACTCTAATTCGCACCACTTATCAGTATTAGAGCGCATAAACTGGATTCTTTTCAGGTGAAACTGCAGATGTGGCTCAGGACTCCAGCTGTAAATGGGAATTTAGTCCAAGGCTTTGGACTAGAGCCAGTCTGAGTGACACCCCCCCAAAGAAAATACAGGGTGGTTGTTGAGCCTTCAGCAACATATTTTTTTTCTCTACAGATATGTTCTTATTGAGCCACATCTCAGATGCACCTCATCCTTATAGTTTAATTTTGACTATTAAAAGTATGTGATTTTGGGAGGGGAAACCTCAATTGGACTGTAGATTCAAGGCACAACTCTATGAAGGGATGTTAGGCAATATTGCTTGCATCTTGCTGGTGCTACTGACTGTATGGGGGGTGTAGACTGGAGGTAGACTTCCAGAGTAGATGGTATTAGAGCACTCTTCCATATTAATTGCTTGAAATGATATAAAAGTTTTGAGAGATTGGATGACTATAAGTGAGCAGGAATGTGTACATAGAAAACTGTCGCTTGCAGAATGCAAAAGATTATTAAAAACTGACATCAAATCTTATAGCTATTTGAACACACCTTAAAGCTAAAACAAGTTTTTCCAAATAGAGTAAATAATAAAATGTAGCTGAGATATCATGTACATAGAAAACCTGTCGCTTGCAGAATGCAGATGATTATTAAAAACTGACATCAAATCTTATAGCTATTTGAACACACCTTAAAGCTAAAACAAGTTTTTCCAAATAGAGTAAATAATAAAATGTAGCTGAGATTCAAACAGATCTCGAAGTCATCCAATTTTCCAAAGGACGATTTTTTTTTTAATTTGCTGAATTCTGCTTTATGGACAGTTTCAAAGTTACTAACAAAATGAGAAATTAAGTGCATTACATTTCTGTAAGTGATTGCATACCATAATAGAGTCCATGAGGCTTTCTGGATTAGTACTGACTCAAATTACTCCTCTTCCCCTCAATGAAAATGATTATCTTCATTTTGATATGGATTCAGTGTAGTCTACGCTTGAAAATCTTTGCCAATATAGTGAAGTTAGTTAAAACTGTGATATTTTAATGACATTTTTATCACATTTTCCACTGGCAAAAACCTTTGTCCCTGCCATTACATAAAACTCAGGAACTCATGAAAACTGGGCTGTCAAAAGCACTTTTTTGCCACTGGGAACTGCATCAACTCTAGGAGGGGATGCACACACAGCAAGGAAAAGTCTTCATTCATATGCAGCCATCGTAATAAACCTGTGGGTATCACAAGGGACCATCAGTGACACAGTGGACACAACCTGTCACAGTGGAAAGGGGAGCAGATATTTCAGTAGAGTCTACATTCAGACTGTTAAAGATCCTATGGTGAAGCTCCACATGAGAAGAAGTGTCAACAAATTCTCCTTAGCCAGTAACTTGCAGCAGCCATTTTCTGCCTCCAACTCTCTCATTATGAAAAATGCAACGAAGATATTTCAACTCATATCTTCAACTCAGTAGCAGTATATGTAACAAAGAGTTAAATGCAGAGGATTGTGCTCTAGAGCTCCAGACCCCACAGGTTCCACAGTCAGAGATACCCATAGGATCTCTCAAGAGAAGAAGGCAGATCCTCTTCATGTCATCTGAGTGGATACTCAATGTTAAAGGACTGTATACAAGACCCACAAGCCATATTACCTCTTGATAAAACGAGCTCAATGGAAAACAGCTCTGGGAAGAATATGGAACATACAAGGGAATCCCTTGCTTAGAGGTATTGTCTTACGGTTACAAGAAAACTCAGTAACAGAATCTATGTAAACATTTGTTTCTGATTAAAAGACTTCACGTATGAGTGATGTTGTATGTGGTTTTAGTGAGGAGAAAAATTACCTTCCAAGCACCAAGAAAGGTTTGAGGTAACGGGACCTCTCTGTGATGTGGCTTCGAGTTGAAACCCTTTTGCTTTGGTAGCTTGTGGTTAGCTTGAAGAATAAATGGGTAGAAGTAGGGGAAGAGCTGTTTCAAAAAACTGCATACAGTGAGGTGATGCTCAAATTAATATGAATGTTAGATGCTTTCAGAAATTATTTTTCAGAAAATTAATCTTTCAACTCAGCAGGTTTTTCTCTAGCTCTCTAAATTCCCATCATGGAGAAGGATCCCTACCCAACTTCAAAAGCCTTTTTGAAAGTCAGATTACACTACACAGATAGCAGTTCACATTATGTACCTCTGGAAATTGGTCCTCTACTATACAACTATTTGATAACTTCACCCATTTTCTGCATGCAAGTCATCCAATAAGGCACTGCAAAGATCTGAGCCGAAAGTATTGTCTCTAGTAGGGTTTCCTTTAGGAGTGAGAAGATTCTGCGATAACAAACACAGAATAAAACACCACTTATATGCAACAGTGAGAAAGTAATCTATGTTGAATTTTAGCAAGATTGTTACTAGTGACGTTCCTATACAAATAGGAGAGTGTAAAGTTTTTTATTTCACTTTTGGCATTTCCATTTATGGAGATACTCTCCTTCCTAGGAAGCTTATTCAACTTCTGGACTTTCTGCTGGTACTTAAGCTTTATGGCATATTACTTAGTTCTAATTCATCATACAGAGAGTCAATTTCATTATTTATATTGATAACCTTGGTGTGCTTATGATTACTCCTATGTTAAACGCAGTTGATAACGTTGGTAATCTAGCATTCCCTGAGTGCAGTTTAGGGCCGATGCAAAATATCTATCCTTATTAGGTAACTTCCTGTGCTAAGAGACAGCGCAGAAATATCCTCCAGTGTATGAAATAAAGTTGCATTCAACTTTAATAGAAGTTTCTCTGTGTAAAACACCACATTTCTAAACCTTCCAGTAGCTGCTTAAGCTATCTTTCAGTGTATGATGAATCAGATAGCATATCTTGTTTGTTCTGAATAGCCTTTTTAATAGACACACCATTTCCACAATTACTTTTATCACCTATAATCCAATTACCCACTTTAAGATTTGTATATGCTATTGTTCACTCCGTTCTCTTCTATTTACACTGGATTTTATCATGGGACTGTACTTTGCTTCTCTTCTTTTCCCCTAGTTGTTTCTGATCACTTCCAGGCTGGTATCCAAGGGGAAACTTTAGAACCATCCCAGAGACAGCAGTGGACTGTTTAGCAGCTTGCTTAAGAATGAAATGTTTATGTATCAACTGATGCTGGTGAAATTCAGTTTGGGGCTTCAAGAGTTAATCCCCCATCATGTTCTCGATCTTATCCCACTGCTAATATGGTTTGCTTGTTGAGTTCCTTAGGGTGGGGAATGAGAGGAACTTGTGAGTGGCCTCTGGTTTTACCAGTGTATGAGGGAGGAAGTCTGTAGTGGCTGAAATTCCCCCTCACACATAGACCCAGGTGAGTGGTGAACAGGCTACTCTCAAAAGCAGAACCTGTGGCACAAGGGCATAGATTGAAAGGGAACAACCCAGACAAAGAAACTTCACTTTTCCAAGACATTAGTAACTATCTGCAAAGCAATAAGGCACTTTGCAGAATGAGAGCATACTCCCCTTGTAGCAAGGCCTACTCACCCTTGGCCCTGCCTGAACCTCAGTACAACGGGCATTTGTTCAGCGCAGCCAAATGCAGGTAAAACAGCGGGATAAAGAAAGGGGAGAACACCATGTGAGAAGAGCTGAAGCAAAACCTCTACTAGAAATTTCAGCACCTGACTGTTTAGATACAAATCTACAAATCTTGTTCTCTACTCACTGCTAAAGGCACTCGGGATTTGAGAGAAGTCATCACTGCACGGGACATGTAGCACTTTCTCCTTTTGCCCACTTGCTTTGTCCTTGCAGGAGCTAGAAAAGAAATGATAAGAAAGAAGTAAGAGGACTAAGTCTCTTTCACTGAACCATTTTGCTCTATTGAGAAGTTTATGGAGAAAGTCTCATGGGCTTAACTTCAGTGTTTGGTAGAAAATTGTAGAGTTGAAACTGCATACTACTTTTTTTTTTCCTTTCTGCAGAGTATTGCCACCTAATTCCAACACAGGACTATTATTAAAGCAGGTCTATGCCACCGCACTGCCCTCACAGAAGTTGTCAGGGCCGTGTCTCTTATGATACGTCATTGAACCAGAGAGCAGCACCATCGTTATGGTTCATCTACAGTGGGAAGCACATAGTCTTCCACAGAGCCCTGCACCCATGTGCTTGTTTATTGGTAGCCGGCCCAGGCTCTGGGCTGCTGATTATACAGTAAGCACCTGCCCATGGCAGATCTGGCTCGGGGCAGACTTCCTGTTACAGCGCCACAGCTCCCTGAAATGAGATTTATGCAAACTGGCTCAAAGCTGTGATGTCACAGCGCACTGATAGACCCAAGGGCTATCTCCCTTCTACAGACATTTGATAAAATCAGGAACTTCACATACAACTCGGGAAGAAGTTCACCTCAGAACCTATTAGGGCAAACTATGAAAACTTGTTAGGGTCTTTCTCCTATCCTGAGATCCATCACTGCAAAAAGGACTCCACGGAGTCCGAGGATCTCACTTTTTTATCTTTTTTTATCTTTTTTTTTGCTTTGTTTTGTTTCATGTGATTTTTTTCAAGTCAATTATTCTGGATGTTTGAAAACTGAATTAAGAAAAATTCACTCAGAAGTTGGCTGAATGTTGCAAGCTTGCAAAATGGAAGGATTTCCCCTCATTCCCCCTGTGAGTATATGGAGTTTATTCCTAATATGGATCATTGGGCTCAGCAGAAAAAGGCAAAGTAAACCAGGTTTTATTATTTGAGAATATCTCTGGTTTGGTCTGCATTTGTAATGCCAGGAAGTTGGGCTTAGGTCAATATATAAAGCTAGTGACAACATTGCAATGAATGGGAAATTAACATTTCCTCCCTAAACTTGTATCTGATTTTGATCTCCATTTGTTTTCAGAGATTAAATGTATGGTATTTTTGTCCAGTATGCGTATAGCAAGTCAGTAATTTTTTTTTTTTCTCAGTGCTGGCTTTGTGATATAAGGCCGAGTCTTTCTTCGGGTTGTAATTCTTAATAATCCGGAGTCTCTGACATAGTTTATGTATTTAACTATCTACCAGCCTGTGAGAGAAGAGTCTCTGAATGCTGATTTTAGGTATTGCAGATTTTAGGACTCTCTGCTCTTTGCAATGATGACATTTTAATTTCTAACTTTAGTTTCTCTTGAACTGAACTCTCTTGAATTCACTTGCTATGAAAAAGCAAGGGGAAAAACCCACAGCCCTTAATTGGGTTTTTTAATGTTTTCTCCAAGATACAAATGTTTCTGTATGCTTATGAGGCTGTTCCTATCCTTTCTTTAACTCTGAAGCATTGTTAAACTGCTGTAATTTATCGTCTGGTGACTTTGGAAACTATTATTTATGAAGAACGTAATGTCACAAACCTGTTATTCAGAAACAAACCTTAATGGGAAATCTCTGAGCAGAATGGGTAAAGAGGCACTAACTAGATTTTATTAAGTTTGTAGAAGTTGAAGAGATGTCAGATAGGGTGTTTTACTTGGCTTTTTATGTGGTGGATGACTTATGGTAATTCTCTGTGCGTTCAAAAACAGAAAGTGACAATGCGGATCCCAGAGTCCTTTCAGCAAAACTTGTATCAAGTTTTCTTCTTGTCTTGGCCCATCTGATGAAGGCTAAAGACATGTTTCCTTATCTTCCACCCAGAAAGATGGCCTTTCAAATTCCTTTCATGTTTGGTATCCACATTGACTGAAAAAACACTCCTTCTTTTTGGGAAACCCTTTATTCTAGCAGTTCATCATCGGCGTCCCTGAAATCCCCTGTCTACCCAAGGGATGAGAAGACCCTAAAAATCTTTTTTCTTTTTCTTAAGTACGCTTGAGTTGCCCAGTGGATTTACTGTAAATCCGTCAGGACAGAAATCTGAAAAGAAACTGAGAAAATTAAAAAAGTCCAGAGAGATTTCTCAGTACGTTACTTGGTGGGCTTAAAAAAAAAACCTAAAAGTAACCCAAACCTTGTCCTCAACTACCCCAGAAACCAGCATTTCCATTTAAAAAAAAACCAACCATAATTGTTAATGTTCTGTCCACTCATTCAATCACAGCCAAGTTTTCTGGACTCTTTTCTGTCAGTATTGAATTCCAGTGGATACACTGAATAAATGGAGTGAAAAACTAACACAGTCTGGCCCATATTCTAATTTGTGTTGCAGTTAATAATCTGGCTGAATGCTGCACAGATGAACGATACAACAGGCAGTGAAAATTCAATTATATCTTACAGGAGCACTTGATGGGAATTTGGTTTTTATTTTTGTGAGTAAAATGTCCAAAAATTAATAATTTCATGGTTTTTACTTTCAAAATTGTTTTAAGTGCACTTCAAGCACTGCCAGTTAGAGCCCCCCATGGCATCGTTATAAATGTCTGTGCCTCCTGGGACTTTTTCAGAGGGGAGACATAAGCCTGTGTGCAGAGAGGGGGTTCTGTGAAGCAATACTTCCCCCCTCTGCCCCTCCCCTTTCAGTTGAGGGTGGGTCAGTAACTGCCTTCCTCCTGACTATGCTCGGAAACTCTTACCCTTCATTTGGAAAACGCTGCTCAAATGGTTTAGGAGTCCTGCATCTTTTCCTGAAGATTAGGAATTTTGTATGGAAAAGTTCTGCAAACTGGGCCCGTGTCTCCCAGTGCATGATAGAATCTATTTGTGCTACAGGGTGAAAAATTATTAAGTCAAAGATCTTTGTCTAAAGAGTTATATGTGAATCCCTAAATAGTCATCCGTAGAAATCCCAGCTTTGAATGGAAGTATATTTGTATGAGAGCAAAAATGCCCCACAGAAGGGTCTGTTCCACATAACTGCATTGCCAACGTGGTCCAGTGAGGCTGGCCTAATGAGTGATCATAGAATCATAGAAAGGTCTGGGTCAGAAAGCACCTTAAAGATCCTCTTGTTTCAACCCCCCTGCCCTGGGCAGGAACACCTTCCACTAAACCAGGTTGCTCAAAGCCCCATCCAACCTGCCCTTGAACACTTCGAGGGATGGGGCCTCAACAACTCCTCTGGACAACCTGTTCCAGTGTCTCACCACCCTTAGAGTAAATAGTTTTACTCATCTTGTCTAAAATAGTTATACTGTAGGTTTTTTCCAAGGAAATATGGTTAATCGTGGCCTTAAAACTTGTCTCAGCAGCACACCACTGGAAACTGTGTGGAGTATTTCTGAATCACATGCCAGTGAACAGTTATGTCAGGATAACAAAAAAAGATCAGCATTTAGTGAATTTACAATCACCTGGAATCATCTGACAAAGTCTTGGTGAAGCACAAGAAATTTCAGATGGCTTTTCAGCTGAGTCCCCTATACGTCTCTTAACCAATGCCAACCAAGTTTTCTCCAAGTAGTTTTGTGTCTTTTCCCTTGATCTTCAGGGCAAAGAAAGAATATGGAGGCAACTCTCCATTTATCAAAGTTAGTGACAGATAAAGTATTGTTTGTTGACCTCTTGCTTGAGGTTGAAATATGGTTTTAGAGAGCGTACTGCACCTTACGGCATGTAGGAAAGGAGATACCAACTTCAGACCACAGCCATGAGTTGCTAACAAAGCTTTCTGTCACTCTTTCAAATGAAAGGAATTTACAGAACAAATGGCCATTGACATCAGTTAAATATTAAATTATAGCATCATTTAGCTATTCTTTGCTTTTTGTCAGGGGAAACAAAACAGTTCAGTGTCATGGAAGCGCTATTAGCAAGATGATGAAATGGGTGTGTGGGTGGGGAGGTTCCAGAGAAGGACGGGGCGAGTGGGTAAAGATTGGTGCAAGAGGCAACAGCAGCACATGGTGAAATCTCTCTAACTAGAGAAAGAGCTTCCAATAAAACTTAAAAAAACCCAACCAAACAGAGATTAAAAACAGGTTCTTCGAAATAGTTTCTCTAATGAATAGAGGAAAATATCCCACCTTCCTACAGGATAATCAGAAAGAATCCGTGCTGTAGTGTCTCCTTTGACCACTATCTGATTAAGTTTATGATACCTAAACTTTTAAATATTTAATATACATCTTCCCATATTATTGAAGATCAGACACCCAGATGAAAGTGGTGCCAATTCAAGCCCTTTGTGGGGAGTAAGTGGTCCAGGTTGCATGAGTCAATAAGGATATACACATAAATATTTTATCAAATGGATCACTGAACAGAAAACAAATTCAAGGAAGAAAATTCTCACAATCCCTAATAAAAAGACTTTAAGTCCCAGAGTTTCAAAACAGAGTATATAAAAAAACAGTGATCTATGTAAAAGCAGACTGGTTTTAGATGTTAAGTACTTGCAACTCACTCTACAGTCAGCCAGATCTGTAAATACTAAGGGAATCACTTTTTTAAGAGTCTATTTAACACACCTTCCTTTAGATCTGGTCATTGAATACACATCTGGACTTGCAAAACAAGCTTTTGAACGGTAGAAATAATTCATTCTCAGCTCAGACTGAGACACTACTGCCTGTTACAGTACCTTCAACTGAAAAGGGGGAGTTTAGAAAATCTTAGGGAAGAAGAGACAACAAAGGAAGAACACAACTAGGAAAAGTCAAATGTTCTTTCCCATGCCTAAAATTCGTATTGTTCATCTTCTTTTGGACTGATGCTTGGTCTTTCTGCCAAGCTCTACTTCTGTAAAAATATGAGTGACAGAGCTTTTCTTGTAGCAGTGAAATTTTATACATAGAAAAATAAGCCTAGATTAACAGGACATTGATTCCTTTGGAAATTTGTTTGGTTTTGGCTAAATATGTATCAGAGCTACAACTTTTGATGCATTTAGATAAAGAAAATTTTTATAATTTCACTCAGTTTCTAATATTTTAGTTGAAAGGAAACATAGATTTTTCTTTCTAATTATATACATTTATACGACTTTTTAAACTTCCATTTCTCCCAACTAGTATGATGTGCATTTTCTATCTGGATGTTGAGGTGTCTCACAGAATATGAATGGTTTCCTTTGGGTTATGACAAATTAACAATTCTGAATATGGAGGCAAAAACTTCCTACATTCTTCAGGTTGACATGATTTAACAGGAAACATAATGGGGGAGTTGGGTAGAAAAGTAGAAATTCCATTCAGAACTTTGTCCTGAAGAAAGCAAAATAGAGTCTCATTACTTTTTCTTGTCAGAGAACAGAGTACACCACAGGTCTAAGGAATGGGAATGAGTGAATGCGTATAACCTGTCACGGTTAGAGAGAAAACAAAGAAAATATGGGGGGAAAACCCCAGGGGAAAACCAGGAATTACCTCCTTTGACCACCCCTCTGAAATCTGGTAAATAGGTTATACTTCCCATTAAATTTCTGTATAGATGGAGGGCAATTCTTTTGGAATCATATTGATTTGGAAAGGGAGACCGCACCTACATCTTATGAAGACCAGAAATTAGTCCCTTCACTGGTATCCTTGCTATGGCTACAAATAAATGATTATTTGCTCCTTTTGCTTAGTCTTTCCCTCAGATAGTTATAACCCACAATAAAGACATTCTCAAGATTTCCCCAAAACAATTATGTACCACCACAGATTATACTGGGAGCTGACAGCCAGATAATAGATTGGCTCCTGAGGCTTTGAATATCCCATGGATGTGATGCCCAGTTAGTGTGTATTCTGGAAGTCATAACATTTTAGGCAATCTTACCAGTCCATTTTAATATGATATGCTAATACAGCATGCAGCTGCTACTAAGGTCCAAAGTAATTTCTAAAATTATCTTCTATTCTTTTATGTTCTAACATCTTAACCTTCTGGGGATAAGTCTGTCTTTTTCTTGATCTAATTTCTTCAACGTCACCATAGAAATCACATCCCTAGACATGGCATTAACAGAAGAAAAATGTTTCCATTACTACCTCCTAGAAATAATTTCCTTTCAGAGTAAACAGCAAGGAGGCATTTGAGTTCTACATTGCAGCTGACACCGTAAAAATTTGTTCAGATTGGGAGAAAATACTGTAATCAACTTGACTAGACAAAAGCTTAGCAAAGTCCTGGGAAGGACACTGCCCTGCTCTAACTCATCTTTCTGGAAAAAGATAAAACCAAAAATTAAATGAAGCAACAGAATTATGTGCAGCTAATACTGAACAGACCGGTTTTATTGAAATAATGTAAAATGTTAAACAGTGTTAACAGTGGAGTACTGGGAGGGGGAAGGAAGACAAGTGGGAAAGTTGGCCTGTCATCTTGTTTTAAGGAAAGGGCTTTAATTCGACAGCTAAGTATCCAATAGGTCAGAACTCAGTATCTGCCCCACATCTGGACCTTTTAAGTCTTCTCTGTACATACCTAACAGCCCTGTGCAGCTGATTTGAACCAGCAAACATTTACAGTTCATCTTGGACAAAAACTGAGAAAGAAAACATTATTATACCCTCTGTCAACGTGATTACCCTCATACAAACTGCCACCATTTAGTGAGACCTCCTAGAAACACTTAGAATAACATGCACAGGCAAGAGAAATTTCTGCTTTCTCTTTTGTGTGCCAGAGGAATAATAATAATAATAAATGGCTGACACTACCAAAGAAAAGGTCTTCCTGCTGTGCTGGTGTAATAGCATCTTGGCCTGATGTCTGAGATAGCTCTCTAAGCAACTCTAAGCAGTATCTGCAGATGACTGAAGGGTGGGATAGCAAGAACTTGTGTAATACCACAGGAGAAGTTCTGCTACATAGACTGGGTCCAAGGAGATGGATTAATCCTTTGGTATCCACATTGACTGAAAAAACACTCCTTCTTTTTGGGAAACCCTTTATTCTAGCAGTTCATCATCGGCGTCCCTGAAATCCCCTGTCTACCCAAGGGATGAGAAGACCCTAAAAATCTTTTTTCTTTTTCTTAAGTACGCTTGAGTTGCCCAGTGGATTTACTGTAAATCCGTCAGGACAGAAATCTGAAAAGAAACTGAGAAAATTAAAAAAGTCCAGAGAGATTTCTCAGTACGTTACTTGGTGGGCTTAAAAAAAAAACCTAAAAGTAACCCAAACCTTGTCCTCAACTACCCCAGAAACCAGCATTTCCATTTAAAAAAAAACCAACCATAATTGTTAATGTTCTGTCCACTCATTCAATCACAGCCAAGTTTTCTGGACTCTTTTCTGTCAGTATTGAATTCCAGTGGATACACTGAATAAATGGAGTGAAAAACTAACACAGTCTGGCCCATATTCTAATTTGTGTTGCAGTTAATAATCTGGCTGAATGCTGCACAGATGAACGATACAACAGGCAGTGAAAATTCAATTATATCTTACAGGAGCACTTGATGGGAATTTGGTTTTTATTTTTGTGAGTAAAATGTCCAAAAATTAATAATTTCATGGTTTTTACTTTCAAAATTGTTTTAAGTGCACTTCAAGCACTGCCAGTTAGAGCCCCCCATGGCATCGTTATAAATGTCTGTGCCTCCTGGGACTTTTTCAGAGGGGAGACATAAGCCTGTGTGCAGAGAGGGGGTTCTGTGAAGCAATACTTCCCCCCTCTGCCCCTCCCCTTTCAGTTGAGGGTGGGTCAGTAACTGCCTTCCTCCTGACTATGCTCGGAAACTCTTACCCTTCATTTGGAAAACGCTGCTCAAATGGTTTAGGAGTCCTGCATCTTTTCCTGAAGATTAGGAATTTTGTATGGAAAAGTTCTGCAAACTGGGCCCGTGTCTCCCAGTGCATGATAGAATCTATTTGTGCTACAGGGTGAAAAATTATTAAGTCAAAGATCTTTGTCTAAAGAGTTATATGTGAATCCCTAAATAGTCATCCGTAGAAATCCCAGCTTTGAATGGAAGTATATTTGTATGAGAGCAAAAATGCCCCACAGAAGGGTCTGTTCCACATAACTGCATTGCCAACGTGGTCCAGTGAGGCTGGCCTAATGAGTGATCATAGAATCATAGAAAGGTCTGGGTCAGAAAGCACCTTAAAGATCCTCTTGTTTCAACCCCCCTGCCCTGGGCAGGAACACCTTCCACTAAACCAGGTTGCTCAAAGCCCCATCCAACCTGCCCTTGAACACTTCGAGGGATGGGGCCTCAACAACTCCTCTGGACAACCTGTTCCAGTGTCTCACCACCCTTAGAGTAAATAGTTTTACTCATCTTGTCTAAAATAGTTATACTGTAGGTTTTTTCCAAGGAAATATGGTTAATCGTGGCCTTAAAACTTGTCTCAGCAGCACACCACTGGAAACTGTGTGGAGTATTTCTGAATCACATGCCAGTGAACAGTTATGTCAGGATAACAAAAAAAGATCAGCATTTAGTGAATTTACAATCACCTGGAATCATCTGACAAAGTCTTGGTGAAGCACAAGAAATTTCAGATGGCTTTTCAGCTGAGTCCCCTATACGTCTCTTAACCAATGCCAACCAAGTTTTCTCCAAGTAGTTTTGTGTCTTTTCCCTTGATCTTCAGGGCAAAGAAAGAATATGGAGGCAACTCTCCATTTATCAAAGTTAGTGACAGATAAAGTATTGTTTGTTGACCTCTTGCTTGAGGTTGAAATATGGTTTTAGAGAGCGTACTGCACCTTACGGCATGTAGGAAAGGAGATATCAACTTCAGACCACAGCCATGAGTTGCTAACAAAGCTTTCTGTCACTCTTTCAAATGAAAGGAATTCACAGAACAAATGGCCATTTGACATCAGTTAAATATTAAATTATAGCATCATTTAGCTATTCTTTGCTTTTTGTCAGGGGAAACAAAACAGTTCAGTGTCATGGAAGCGCTATTAGCAAGATGATGAAATGGGTGTGTGGGTGGGGAGGTTCCAGAGAAGGACGGGGCGAGTGGGTAAAGATTGGTGCAAGAGGCAACAGCAGCACATGGTGAAATCTCTCTAACTAGAGAAAGAGCTTCCAATAAAACTTAAAAAAACCCAACCAAACAGAGATTAAAAACAGGTTCTTCGAAATAGTTTCTCTAATGAATAGAGGAAAATATCCCACCTTCCTACAGGATAATCAGAAAGAATCCGTGCTGTAGTGTCTCCTTTGACCACTATCTGATTAAGTTTATGATACCTAAACTTTTAAATATTTAATATACATCTTCCCATATTAGTTACCATACCCTTGAAGATCAGACACCCAGATGAAAGTGGTGCCAATTCAAGCCCTTTGTGGGGAGTAAGTGGTCCAGGTTGCATGAGTCAATAAGGATATACACATAAATATTTTATCAAATGGATCACTGAACAGAAAACAAATTCAAGGAAGAAAATTCTCACAATCCCTAATAAAAAGACTTTAAGTCCCAGAGTTTCAAAACAGAGTATATAAAAAAACAGTGATCTATGTAAAAGCAGACTGGTTTTAGATGTTAAGTACTTGCAACTCACTCTACAGTCAGCCAGATCTGTAAATACTAAGGGAATCACTTTTTTAAGAGTCTATTTAACACACCTTCCTTTAGATCTGGTCATTGAATACACATCTGGACTTGCAAAACAAGCTTTTGAACGGTAGAAATAATTCATTCTCAGCTCAGACTGAGACACTACTGCCTGTTACAGTACCTTCAACTGAAAAGGGGGAGTTTAGAAAATCTTAGGGAAGAAGAGACAACAAAGGAAGAACACAACTAGGAAAAGTCAAATGTTCTTTCCCATGCCTAAAATTCGTATTGTTCATCTTCTTTTGGACTGATGCTTGGTCTTTCTGCCAAGCTCTACTTCTGTAAAAATATGAGTGACAGAGCTTTTCTTGTAGCAGTGAAATTTTATACATAGAAAAATAAGCCTAGATTAACAGGACATTGATTCCTTTGGAAATTTGTTTGGTTTTGGCTAAATATGTATCAGAGCTACAACTTTTGATGCATTTAGATAAAGAAAATTTTTATAATTTCACTCAGTTTCTAATATTTTAGTTGAAAGGAAACATAGATTTTTCTTTCTAATTATATACATTTATACGACTTTTTAAACTTCCATTTCTCCCAACTAGTATGATGTGCATTTTCTATCTGGATGTTGAGGTGTCTCACAGAATATGAATGGTTTCCTTTGGGTTATGACAAATTAACAATTCTGAATATGGAGGCAAAAACTTCCTACATTCTTCAGGTTGACATGATTTAACAGGAAACATAATGGGGGAGTTGGGTAGAAAAGTAGAAATTCCATTCAGAACTTTGTCCTGAAGAAAGCAAAATAGAGTCTCATTACTTTTTCTTGTCAGAGAACAGAGTACACCACAGGTCTAAGGAATGGGAATGAGTGAATGCGTATAACCTGTCACGGTTAGAGAGAAAACAAAGAAAATATGGGGGGAAAACCCCAGGGGAAAACCAGGAATTACCTCCTTTGACCACCCCTCTGAAATCTGGTAAATAGGTTATACTTCCCATTAAATTTCTGTATAGATGGAGGGCAATTCTTTTGGAATCATATTGATTTGGAAAGGGAGACCGCACCTACATCTTATGAAGACCAGAAATTAGTCCCTTCACTGGTATCCTTGCTATGGCTACAAATAAATGATTATTTGCTCCTTTTGCTTAGTCTTTCCCTCAGATAGTTATAACCCACAATAAAGACATTCTCAAGATTTCCCCAAAACAATTATGTACCACCACAGATTATACTGGGAGCTGACAGCCAGATAATAGATTGGCTCCTGAGGCTTTGAATATCCCATGGATGTGATGCCCAGTTAGTGTGTATTCTGGAAGTCATAACATTTTAGGCAATCTTACCAGTCCATTTTAATATGATATGCTAATACAGCATGCAGCTGCTACTAAGGTCCAAAGTAATTTCTAAAATTATCTTCTATTCTTTTATGTTCTAACATCTTAACCTTCTGGGGATAAGTCTGTCTTTTTCTTGATCTAATTTCTTCAACGTCACCATAGAAATCACATCCCTAGACATGGCATTAACAGAAGAAAAATGTTTCCATTACTACCTCCTAGAAATAATTTCCTTTCAGAGTAAACAGCAAGGAGGCATTTGAGTTCTACATTGCAGCTGACACCGTAAAAATTTGTTCAGATTGGGAGAAAATACTGTAATCAACTTGACTAGACAAAAGCTTAGCAAAGTCCTGGGAAGGACACTGCCCTGCTCTAACTCATCTTTCTGGAAAAAGATAAAACCAAAAATTAAATGAAGCAACAGAATTATGTGCAGCTAATACTGAACAGACCGGTTTTATTGAAATAATGTAAAATGTTAAACAGTGTTAACAGTGGAGTACTGGGAGGGGGAAGGAAGACAAGTGGGAAAGTTGGCCTGTCATCTTGTTTTAAGGAAAGGGCTTTAATTCGACAGCTAAGTATCCAATAGGTCAGAACTCAGTATCTGCCCCACATCTGGACCTTTTAAGTCTTCTCTGTGCATACCTAACAGCCCTGTGCAGCTGATTTGAACCAGCAAACATTTACAGTTCATCTTGGACAAAAACTGAGAAAGAAAACGTTTTTATACCCTCTGTCAACGTGATTACCCCTCATACAAACTGCCACCATTTAGTAAGACCTCCTAGAAACACTTAGAATAACATGCACAGGCAAGAGAAATTTCTGCTTTCTCTTTTGTGTGCCAGAGGAATAATAATAATAAATGTCTGACACTACCAAAGAAAAGGTCTTCCTGCTGTGCTGGTGTAATAGCATCTTGGCCTGATGTCTGAGATAGCTCTCTAAGCAACTCTAAGCAGTATCTGCAGATGACTGAAGGGTGGGATAGCAAGAACTTGTGTAATACCACAGGAGAAGTTCTGCTACATAGACTGGGTCCAAGGAGATGGATTAATCCTTTTTTTTTTTTCCCAAGCATTTTATCATTTTATTCCTGCTGATTCAATAAGAACTTGAAGCCTCCCCCTTTTTTCCCTTGGCAATATAAAATGTGTTGGCATCTCCCCTTCACTAACTATATGAATAATTTTGAAGAGATTTGTGTAAGCTTACAGTTCTAAAAATTCCTCTTCTCTTTACAGCCCTCTGAAGATATGGTACCCTATGAGTCAGACCTCTACCGACAGCCCCATGACTATTACCAGTATCTCAACAGTGATGGAGAGAGTCATGGCGGTAAGTTAAAATATATCTCCTTGGAGCATATGGTCTCGTGGGATACCACAGGAAAGAGATTTAGGACATTCAGGAAAAGAACACACACACTGCTGTGATCTATAATGTATAAGCACATACTTTCAAATCAGAAGCCACCAATATTTTATTCTGCTTAATAGCACTATTCCAACTCAGCAACTTCAACACAGTTTCTCTAAAGAGAATTTTAGAAAGCCCTGACGCAGGGAGCTTCCAGGACATTCAGTGTATTGCCAGGAAGGTGGGATCTCATGATCTCCATCCTTCATTATCTTCACTGTGTTTTTACTTTCCTCTGCAGATCAAAAGCACTCTGCTTGTTTCAGAACTCTTTGAGGACATGGATTTGCAATACTGCATTTCTCTTCTTGCATTCCCATCTCCAATTCCTGTTTGACTTAGGTCCTAAGTATTCTATTTGTGTCTTCATTTTGATTATGTTTCTTTGGTATTTGGCCTTTTTCAACTCCATATATTTCTCTCTTTCTTTTGATGCCTTTTGCATGCTGCCACACCTAGCTTTAACTTTCACTCTTCCTCCAGTACACCCAAGTACTTCCTTCTAGCTGTCTGTATGTAAACCTAGCTTAATATAAAAATACCGTATGGTTACTTGTTGCTTCAGTTTATGCACAGGATTTCAAAGTCTTGGTGTCTTTGTATTTTCATGTCATCTGGGCACCAGACTCTAAATCAATGCAGAGGGGAGAGCCGTGCTTTGTATGTCTGACACTACCAAAGAAAAGGTCTTCCTGCTGTGCTGGTGTAATAGCATCTTGGCCTGATGTCTGAGATAGCTCTCTAAGCAACTCTAAGCAGTATCTGCAGATGACTGAAGGGTGGGATAGCAAGAACTTGTGTAATACCACAGGAGAAGTTCTGCTACATAGACTGGGTCCAAGGAGATGGATTAATCCTTTTTTTTTTTTCCAAGCATTTTATCATTTTATTCCTGCTGATTCAATAAGAACTTGAAGCCTCCCCCTTTTTTCCCTTGGCAATATAAAATGTGTTGGCATCTCCCCTTCACTAACTATATGAATAATTTTGAAGAGATTTGTGTAAGCTTACAGTTCTAAAAATTCCTCTTCTCTTTACAGCCCTCTGAAGATATGGTACCCTATGAGTCAGACCTCTACCGACAGCCCCATGACTATTACCAGTATCTCAACAGTGATGGAGAGAGTCATGGCGGTAAGTTAAAATATATCTCCTTGGAGCATATGGTCTCGTGGGATACCACAAGAAAGAGATTTAGGACATTCAGGAAAAGAACACACACATTGCTGTGATCTATAATGTATAAGCACATACTTTCAAATCAGAAGCCACCAATATTTTATTCTGCTTAATAGCACTATTCCAACTCAGCAACTTCAACACAGTTTCTCTAAAGAGAATTTTAGAAAGCCCTGACGCAGGGAGCTTCCAGGACATTCAGTGTATTGCCAGGAAGGTGGGATCTCATGATCTCCATCCTTCATTATCTTCACTGTGTTTTTACTTTCCTCTGCAGAATAATAATAATAAATGGCTGACACTACCAAAGAAAAGGTCTTCCTGCTGTGCTGGTGTAATAGCATCTTGGCCTGATGTCTGAGATAGCTCTCTAAGCAACTCTAAGCAGTATCTGCAGATGACTGAAGGGTGGGATAGCAAGAACTTGTGTAATACCACAGGAGAAGTTCTGCTACATAGACTGGGTCCAAGGAGATGGATTAATCCTTTTTTTTTTTTCCCAAGCATTTTATCATTTTATTCCTGCTGATTCAATAAGAACTTGAAGCCTCCCCCTTTTTTCCCTTGGCAATATAAAATGTGTTGGCATCTCCCCTTCACTAACTATATGAATAATTTTGAAGAGATTTGTGTAAGCTTACAGTTCTAAAAATTCCTCTTCTCTTTACAGCCCTCTGAAGATATGGTACCCTATGAGTCAGACCTCTACCGACAGCCCCATGACTATTACCAGTATCTCAACAGTGATGGAGAGAGTCATGGCGGTAAGTTAAAATATATCTCCTTGGAGCATATGGTCTCGTGGGATACCACAGGAAAGAGATTTAGGACATTCAGGAAAAGAACACACACATTGCTGTGATCTATAATGTATAAGCACATACTTTCAAATCAGAAGCCACCAATATTTTATTCTGCTTAATAGCACTATTCCAACTCAGCAACTTCAACACAGTTTCTCTAAAGAGAATTTTAGAAAGCCCTGACGCAGGGAGCTTCCAGGACATTCAGTGTATTGCCAGGAAGGTGGGATCTCATGATCTCCATCCTTCATTATCTTCACTGTGTTTTTACTTTCCTCTGCAGATCAAAAGCACTCTGCTTGTTTCAGAACTCTTTGAGGACATGGATTTGCAATACTGCATTTCTCTTCTTGCATTCCCATCTCCAATTCCTGTTTGACTTAGGTCCTAAGTATTCTATTTGTGTCTTCATTTTGATTATGTTTCTTTGGTATTTGGCCTTTTTCAACTCCATATATTTCTCTCTTTCTTTTGATGCCTTTTGCATGCTGCCACACCTAGCTTTAACTTTCACTCTTCCTCCAGTACACCCAAGTACTTCCTTCTAGCTGTCTGTATGTAAACCTAGCTTAATATAAAAATACCGTATGGTTACTTGTTGCTTCAGTTTATGCACGGGATTTCAAAGTCTTGGTGTCTTTGTATTTTCATGTCATCTGGGCACCAGACTCTAAATCAATGCAGAGGGGAGAGCCGTGCTTTGTGAATTTTGTCTCCTGGGCAATACAATGGTCCAGTAACACCACCCTGGAAATATCAGAGTCAATATTGACTCAGGAAGGAAAAGCACCGTTCTACTGTATCACTCGTGGCAGTCCCTTCAGATCCTGGAGTTTCCCTAAAAGACTCCCACTGATATAGCAACTAGACCCATCGCTGCCTAATTTAAGACATCTAGCAACTTCACATAATACTGTTTTATCTGTGGCAACAGAAGCTACCTTAAGGGACAGCAAGTTACAGAACAGGATTGTTCTGAGCATTTAACTGAAAAAGAGTCCTACCTAAATTTGTTCTCAACGTTGCATTCAAGAAACGCCTATGATACTCTTAACACCTGGACACAAAGAATTAATTCAGTTTTTATAAGTTATCTCATGGTATCTGTCAAGTCACATTAATCAAACCCAGCAAATTCCACATGGAAATTCAGGGTTTTTACATTATAACCTGTACCTGTTTACACACCCATAAAATGAGGATAACATTTATTATCTCAAAAAGAAATTGTGGCAATTAAACAATAAATATAAAAGATGCCATGTAGGAAAATGCACTGGGAAATACTTTTTCTGTCATTAAATCTAGGCTACCTCAAGCAACAACATCCTTTTATCTTTCATAATCTTACCATCCCATCTGGTTTACTGCCCATTTTTCTGTTGGAAGGCTGTTCCTAAGCTACACTTATTTTTTTAATCATAACGAACACAACAAAAACTCAAAATCACCTATGTAGGTTATGGCCTAACAGTGCCTAAACACCCACTTTGAACAGAAATTTGTCTCTTTCTAAACCTGTGTTGCACTGGTCCTGAAGACCCAAAAACCCCATTGTTTAGTGCTGTATTTCCTACAGTAAGTGGTTATGGAGGAGGCAACTTAACCCCAGCCTGCACATTTCAACCAAATTGTTATTTATGAAAGCACCTGTAATGTAGTTACATTCTGTCTAAATATTTCATATGCCCTATGCTTTCCTGAATTGCTCAGAGTCCAAAAGAGCAATGAACAACCAGAGAACACAAAAGGGAGCAAAAAACACAAATTAGCACATTTTGCTTCTTTCCTATAATCATTGACAAACCCAGCTTTGGCTTTTGTTTTGTCAACATGACAAAACTAGTGGGTTTTGGGAAGAGCCATGCAGAAGAGCAAAAAAGGGACATGACAAACTACTTTAAGAAATATGTATTAACTGTTCAGAACAATGTGGATAAAAGCACAATGATTGAAAAATGACAGAGAAAATGAATAAATAATGTGCTGCAGTGATAGCACTGAAGCAAAAGACTTGAGAACATGTTTAGATAAGAAAAAAGAAGAAATAAGTAGGCAGAATTATAAGACAGGAGTTCAGCTTGGCTACAATGAGATCACTGGCAATATATAAAAAATAATTTTGCAGGTCTACTCAATAACACTATGGATCTCCAAGAAAAGCTACCGGTTAAAGTAAATAGATACTACAAGATAGAATAATACTTCTGATTTTGCTGCTAGGGACTGCTAAAGAAGGTCTTGCTCAAGTGTCAGACTATCTCTCTCTCTCATTGCTAACAAATTAATTTTGTGGAAGGGAGATGGCAATAGCTTCATCTATAAATCTGTGGCACATGCATTACCGACACCTTTCTAAAACATAACACTGAAGGCAACCCTTACTTTATGTTTACATGAGCAGGCAGTAAAGTGCACACAATAACGTGTCACTAATTTAATATGTAGGAGATCATTGCCAAGAAGTTAACACTAAATTTAACAAGCAAAACACACCAGAAAAATATCCATACGTTCATCACAACATGCATTGTTTGCATTTATTTTGTATACTGTAGCTTAAGTACTTTCTAAATATTGTAATAAACACAGATACACAGTCATGCAGGACAGAAGCTACTTCAACTGATCATGTATTTGTCCATCACCCTACCCTGAGCTTGTATGCTAGTAAGTCTGTAAATGTAATACAGCATATTTTGTAACACTAATGCAATCTTAGTAATTACAAAATGCCACTGCAGCGTTGTCTCTTAGTTATTACTAAACATTATTGGTTTAGTAAAAATCACTTTTTGCATGAAGCTGAATGCTGACCCTTGTTCGCTTTGTTTCTAGCTTCTGGGAACTTATTAGATTTAATGATTTGTGATTTTATTTTCATCATATCATCATTTAAGAAACTCAGTTTTGATTCTGTTAGGATTTTAACCCACATAGAAGTGGAGGAAAGTCCAAACATGTGAACCTTAGTCTTAAATGCTATATGGCAAATAGAAAGAACTCCAAACTTCATTAAAAAACCCCCTTGCTTCAAAGCCATTCTCATGATTTGCTGGGGCCTGATTCATAGATTTTCCAACATTTGACATTATTAAAATCATGACGTTTGAAAAATGAGAGCTAATGTGGTCCTACTGTCATTATATGTAAGACTGCTGCTCTGCCTAGAGCACAGCAGTTCACTCAACAGAGAGCAGGTCCAGAAGGATTCCTGTAGGGAATCAACACATTCATTTTCCAGTGTCCTTCAATATTTTTCTCATTTCCTCTATGGGATTTTCCTTGCTTTTTTTTTCAGATGAGCGAAACACAATGGGAACATGTAAGCTGTGCAATGCAGCACCGTGTAAGAAACCCACTCCTAGTTCAAAATGAGTTGGAAAATCTGTACAGCACAGAGCATAACCACTCAGAGACACTAGCTCTGGCCTCACAAGCACAGCCATATCCACAGAGTCCTCTCCCCAGAGCAGGCAGAGCACTGTGCTGACAGAGCTGTCACGTTTCCGGTTCAAACGCTGGCTCATGAATTTCTGCATGGTTTTGCACTGTGTAATGCAGATTCAGCCTGTTACTCCACTTTATAATAAATACTTTCCTTAGCCTATTTAATATTCTAACCGCTGGTTCTAACATTATTCATCTACTAAAACAGGAGCAAAGCGATTTACATTGGTCAGAAGAGGACCGAAAAAGTTCAGTTCTGGTTTCTCACTTGCAGAGGGAGAATCTGCCTCCATGGTGAATATTAACCCAGTACCTTTGGGTCTGCTGCTGCTTCCCAACAGGCTAACATCCTCTCTGTCATGGGAGGGAGTTCAGAATTCATGACTGTCCTTCCTCTAACCTTTCACTACATACAAGACCAAAACAAACATGAGCTCCATGTCTCTATAAGAGAGAATTTTTTTCACATCCTCTTTCACTTCACATGAAATTTCTCATAATGACTCCATTGTGTAGCTATAGCTTGGCTTTTAATGATATTTTCCTTTACCCAAAGAATAGACACTTTCCATTTCTAGAATTTTTCTCTTCTTTCTTTTTTCTTCCTTCCATCTTTACATTTTTGAGAAAAGAATGGAATTGTTATGCATTACTGACATAAGACTAACAAAGAAGTAAATAGCTACTGATAATTCTAATAACTGCAGACACAGATATTTAGAATTTTTCAATATTTTCATGTGCAATAACTTAGCCAGGATGGTTAACTGCAGAAGAGCTTCTGCAGACAGAATTTGGAGTTTCTCTTTTAATACAACTAAAACAGTATTGTTTTTCCTAAGTATCACTGTGAAATTATAGATAATTTAGAAAGAAATAAGGACTTTTCCTCCTCTCACAACTTGAACATTTGGACATAAGTTTGTGTTGAAGTAATTTCTGACAGATTTATTTTGTAACAAATTAGAATTATGTGGTCACTGTAAGTCCCTAAATGCTGTGGTATTAGTTCTATTCCAGTAGAGTATTTTCATAGCAGCACCTAATTCTGTAAGAAAGGAATTCAGTAACAACTAAGCCAAATATTACATAGTGATTGACATGAATATGCAGAAATAGTGTTCTATAGGTTAATTTATTTGTCAAGAAAGAGTTTAAAAGAGCAGTTCTGGAGGCAGCAGGAAACTTGTCATAGGCTCCAAAAAAAAAAAAAAAAGTATCTTGAATTATAAAAACATGACTGCTGATAAAAAATGTTGAAGAAGAATCAAAAGTAGATGACTCAGGACATGCACAAATACCCATGGCTATGCATGTTGGAAATGTACTGGCTTCTCTCTTGACCACCATAGTTACTACTAGTAAGACATTAGGACCTGTAGTTGACAGCCTTAGAGAGTTTTGACTGGGCTTTATCATCCTCACAATTATGCATTGATCTCATATGCTGTAGCAGATTATCAAAACCAAGGGGTCTTTGAGAATATACATTGCCACCTGACAGAGGACTTTCTGGAGTGGGAGCAGAGCCAGATCATTCCAAGGAACAAGAGCACAGATCACTCCTGCAATGTACTCTCAACATTTGATTGTAGAGGGCTGCCCATGGCATATGGGGCCTCAACGGTTGGCTCCACTTTGAGAAACCTGCAGTAATTTAGTCCAGAAAAAGCGTGAGTTAGTGTGGCTCAGTATTCCAACTAAACAAAAAAATTTCTGATTGAAAGTGCCCAAAGCCTCCTTACCAGGACACAGGTTTAGATGACCTCTGGATTCAAACTCACATACACTCTGCCATTTCCCATACTGGAGCAGATGTGGATGTAAAGGCACCTGGGTACTTTGCACCCATAAAACCCACTTTTTAACCAGAGAAAACAGAATGTTTCTCTAACACTGCAACATGAAGAAGTGCTGCTGCGAATTGTCATTACACCTTCGGGTTATAAAATCCACATATAGCCCACAAAAAGCACTGAACAACAAAGCAAAAAAATTACAAAGTAATGCAGCAGCTCCCAGGGTGCCTTTATAAGCACCTTTCCTTCCCTTTCACATTGAGTGACGTGGTTTATCCATGAATCAGAACTGCAGGAAGGACAAACAGGTAGCATTGTAGACTTCCTCTAAAGGAAGCCACATTCAAAGTCACTATCCCAGATTTCAAATTCTCCATGAGATTAGACCTAACTGTTTGAAACATAAGTGAGAAGGATGAGATAGAAGCTGAGAGAAAGAACGAAACTGGTATTTGGGAAAAAATATTCACAGCATATTTGTATTCCAATAATGCCCTAGACAATAACATCGTATTTCAGAATGAGACAACTGCTCCTCTATAAATTCATTACAACTATGCTTGGAACAACACATTCAGTTCTGTCCATTGCTTTATCAGAAGGATGTCAACAGCTGGGGAGGAGCTTGGAGAAGTGCAGAAGTATGATTAGGGGGGTGAATATAGTGATTGATGTTGAAAGCCTGAGACCTAAATACATGCAGCTGGGTGAAGTGATAATTAGGAGTAGATTGCAAGGGTACATGACAGCAACCTCAAAACATGTGAAGGGTAGGATAGAAATTATAGTAATACAAGGGTAGAAAACTTGAAATAGTAAGATAGAAATTAGAATTCTTACACTGAATATCATAAAGAAATTTTGGCCATGCATAAAACAATGCAGGAAAAGTTAAACGACGAAAGATTAGTTTCTAGCTCAATTAAAGCAGAGGATGCAATGTTGACTTTGATTTTAAAAACAGAGTCCACACAAATGCATGCATAAGTATTAAGCGGTTACTGTATGTAAGAGAGAAATAGAATTTGCAATGCTCCACATTTCCTCTAGCAGATTTTAAACTTTGAGCAGCAGCTGTGAAAATCTAAAACTTTTGGGGGCTTTTACTGAAAAAACAGAAATCTAAAACGGAAAAGTTATGGAATTTAATTTCAAAAGTAAATAAATCAGGGAACAGTACAGCTGTTGAGTACCTTTTTACATTTTTGAAAAAACCTATATTATCACAGAAATGTACTAAAGAGATAAAAAAGGTAGAGAAAGAGTCTGCATCAGAATTTAAGCTTGCTGTAAACAGTGTACACAAGGCAGCCACAACAGTTTAGCCTTTTATTCTCTAGCACTGGTACTGAAAAACGTATGACATATCAAGACATGATTATTAGAAGCACCTAGTATCTAGGAAAGCACTATGCCTTTTCTGCAACATTCATGAAATTTTACTAGCAGTTTAAAATGAGGATAATTGTAGAATGATCCATAAATTTTCTCAATCTCCTCATTTCCATGGCACGAGGAAGAGTGTAATGAGAATATGACAGTATGTAAATCAGTAGAATTTTTTCCCTGAAGAATGAAAATGTAAGATAGTTATGGTCTCTTCCTGAGAAAAATACCAGCAGTAATGTCTTTTACATCTTGTGCAAAACTACTGAAATCCATCTCTTCCTATCTAAGAGTATTCTCCTAATTAAAGTGTCACAAGTATTACTTTCCAGCTACAGGCATTTATGAAATTTGGAAAAGAAAGTTTACAGGGACCTATACAGATTGCCACCAGAGACAAGACAGGTCAACAGGGATGGTGTGGAGTGAGTGGAAATGAGAGTGACAGGAGTAGGAGCCAATGAAAGACAGGTAAAGGTCATCTTTCTTGATCTTGTAATGACAAGACAATCCGTTTTTATTTTTTTTAGATCATTACTGGGAATATCATCCACACCACATGCACAGTGAGTTTGAGACCTTTGGAGACAATCACTTCACAGAGCTGCAGAGCGTTCAGCCTCCCCAGCTGCAGCAGCTCTACAGGCACATGGAGATTGAACAAATGCATGTCTTGGATTCTGCAATCCCAACCACACACATCGGACTTAACCACCAGGTAAGGTTACCAACCCTTACTCAGAAGATCATAGCTAAGGGTAAGGAAAATATGGCATCCCAGAACACATACTCTTACATGAAAGAGATTGCCAAAATGAATTACACAAGTACTTGATATAAAACTTAATTCTCACGACAGTGTGGTTTAAGCATTCTTTTTATCCGGATAGTAAGGAGTCATGTTCCTCAAACTCCGCCTAAAAAGATAACTGCATTTTGTGGAGGTTTTTGTAATTTCATCTTACTGCAGAAGCACTTGATATAAAGCTTAATTCTCACGACAGTGTGGTTTAAGCATTCTTTTTATCCGGATAGTAAGGAGTCATGTTCCTCAAACTCCGCCTAAAAAGATAACTGCATTTTGTGGAGGTTTTTGTAATTTCAAAATTTTGTTTAATTTGGAATGAAAATCAACTGGTTTTTGAAATCCTGCAGAGGAACTGGACCCAAGAACCATGCATTGTGACAGCATAGGTATCCATAACTACTGGGAAGTATTCTGAGCCTCAAAGTAGTAGGAAAGTTTTAAGTATTTCCAAGCAACCCTGGCAGTTTTACATGACCCATACAAGAAATGCTACCAAGGATAAGTCATTGGTAATTTTTTACCACAGTGAAACTGGCTGAGGAGAACCTGTGTTTTTACCTGAAAGCAAATAAGCCATGAGCCAAAACACACAGTCTTGACTCTGCTCAGATTTTACGTGAAACCAGACAACTCCCTGTAAAAAAAGATACTCCATTGTACAGCAGTCACCAAAGCACCAGTGAATTCTCACTGGAGCTGAAATTACAAGGGGTTCCATGATACTCTAAAGACACTATGCAAAGCAGGTGTGGCTATCACTTTTAACTCTCGATTCTACAACAATATGCCCAAAGTCATTACTGGGAGCAATAAGAAAGCTGGGTGATTTTGTGCCAAGGAGTTTCCCAAGGCAGGCAGGCTCCACACAATGTGCTAAATACAAGGCAGAGTAGGACTGACATCAGAGAAAAAAAAGTGTTTACTGATTGCAGTGCTGCACATAATGATGCTGTTGCTGCAGTTTTGTGAGAGAAACTATATGCATGGAGTTGTCATTTTGGGCTGCTTTGTTCAAAGCAAACTTAAGTATCCAAATACTTAATAAAAAACAAAGAAGGGAAAAAATTGAGTGAATAAGTTAACACTGTCAACAGGAAACTGACTGACTGAAAGCCATCAAACTTCTCACCTACTACTTAGAAAAAAAATCAGGAATAGAATATAAGATGTAGATACAAACAAAGAATTAGGAACAGAAACTTACAAATATAGAAAATGCTTAATGGAACAGCAGTCTGTGGGAAGCATCAAGTCGTTTCTGTTGCTCACTGCAACTGCTAGTACATAATGACTGACCGCTGCCTCCAGCCAAGGACAAACAATAAAAATTAGCCCCATTATGGATGTCTTTGGAAGTACTACCAAAAAACAATCTTTCATTTGAGGAAAAAAGGCAGAGAATTAATTTTAGTGCAACTTTTGATAAAGAACACTGTGCTGTCTCTGCCCCACACCAAGCTCCAGAAGATATTAGTAGATACAGTTCACCACCACCCACCTCTTCCTTACCAGCTGGGGATCTTTGGCTTTTGACTTTAACCTACAGTAGCTCATGCAAGTGGTACTCAGCATGCTCTGAGGTTCAGGCCCTGGTGTGTCTCAGCCACAGTCCTAGGCAACACATACGCTATTTTCAAAGAAACAGAAGCAGGAAGCAAGCTTTAATCCTCCACTGAATTTGCCAGTTACTAACTGCACCCATCCTTGTCGTGCAATGTCAGAGTTACAGTTTGCAAATGAAGGAGGAACATGCAAAGATATTTCTTTAATTTTCTGTTGATATCACATTATTTTGTGAAATCAAGGTTGAGGCTTAAGATGGTCTTGGACAAGATTTCTTTAAAAAGTTTTCTTAGCCTGTCAACAGGTGGTCTCACCAAATAATAAATTAAGAAAAGAACAGTCGTTCCGAAGGGAGAATGAAAGAAAAGTTTGGAAAACTGTGAATAGCTTTAGAAAGAGGAAAGTCACAAATGGATGCCACAGACCCTGAGACAACATCAGAATATGGAAAGCAGCTAGTAGTTTCTTAAGCTTTCTCTCTCCAGAATGCTAATGGTAACCTGGCTCTTTCAAACACTCCAGCAGGTCCTCTGCACCTCTGTCTAACATAATTATGTGATACAGTATGTATTGAGCTACGCTGAGCTTCAGGTGTAAAGTAAGTGTAAGCAAAACCACAGCAGATAGGGAAAGTGGGGACAGTGTGGGGGAAGCTTACTCAACTCCCCAGGTTGGTCTCTGCAACTCCCTTTGCTTGTCATACACCTCCTCCTCAACCCCCTCCCACCATCCCCTTCCAGCCCCAGAGGAGCAGGTTCCTTACTCCCAATGCACTCCAGGTTTCCACAACCTTTTTCTCTGCAGGGGCACCAATCTCTGGTCCTCTCCACTGTAAGGCATCGCCCCACCTTCTCATTCCCCTTCCCCCATGGCAGAGTCTCTCCCTTCCTTCCTACCCCCGGAGGCCGCAGCTTTCTTAACTGTAAAAAAGCTAAAGGTGACTCTGTGGTGAGGGCTGAAGTTTCGCTCTTGGGGATCTGACAGGAAGCTTACACACACTCTTACCCAATCCTGGCCTTCCTGCCAGATCGCCTCCAGCCAATCTGCCAACTCATTAACCGCCAGCTGCTGCACCCCAAAACCAGCCCTTGGCACACTCCCTATTGGGACATTTTAAGCTGGTGCAAAACTCATCTGAAAAGCACCACTGGGCAAAGCCCGACATGGGGTGGGTGGCGTGACTCATGAAGTGAACACCCACTCCCCGCTTCAGTCCCTAAGGTCCCCTGGGAAGGGAATCAGGCTCAAGACATACTTTCTTGGTGGAGGGAAGGAAGAACAACTCAAAAGGAGCTCACCTCCCAGGACTATCGATCTGGTCCATTTCATGAAAACCACATTCTATATGCTGGGAGATATTGATTGGGGATTTTTTAATGTAGTAAGAACTGGGTTCTTACTCCCTGTCCCTCAGACTGATCTGTTTCTCATTCTTAAATAAGAAGCTGCAATAATTGACGGCAACTGGTCACGATCCCTAACAAACCAGACTGCAACTGAGCATTTTCAGAGCTGAGGTATATTCCACACAGCTCCTGACAAGACCTCTTTGTAAGGGCAAGAGAATTTAGCACAAAAACCGGCTTGCTAGCTCTGCACATGAGAAATCCCCATCAATAGGGAATTTTCAGATAGCCACTTAGGAAAAGAGAACGTGAGACAATATGATGTATCTTCTATCTTAGTGCTAAGGCTGTTCCCTTCCTCACAGGGGAAATTCAGGACAGGAAGCTGACAGACCCATGTAACTCCTTCTCCAAGAGTTGGATGCAGTCCTGTAGGGATTCAGTGCTGTCAGAAGGTACTATGCCTGAGAAAAGAGGAGGACAACAGAGCCAAAGCCAGTTAAAGCAGCCATGCTAGGGCAGAACCATTCAGCTCTTTCAAATTTAAAAAAGTAGCTCTGGAAGGTCTGTGTTCAAAAAACATTTTTTCTCCAAAGCAGTTTTACACAGGGGACAGGCAACAGGGATCAGAAACTCATTAGGAAGAATGCTAGCTTTGGGGAGGTATGGGAGAAGAGAGGCAATATCACTTGCATAGGATGTAACATATGGGAAAGCTTTGCCTTTTACCATCTTATTCTTCCTTCCCTGTTGTAAAGATGCAGCTTTGTACACGTGTAAGTGCTGCCTGTTAGCTGGAAGTGTATCTTAATTGTGTAGTATTTATGATAAATATCAACAACTAAGTCACTCAGTATTACCCTAAACAAACTCATATGCCTCTTTACTTTCCCCCCTCTTTTCTCTGTAACTCTCTGTGACATTTCCTAACTGTATCTCCATGCTCTGTCACTCCTCCCTCTACTACTCTTTTCTCCCAAAGGTGTCCTATTTGCCCCGGATGTGCCTACAGTACTCCTCCCCACCGCAGCCCAGTTCTGACGAGGAGGACATCGAGAGGCAGAGCCCCCCATTGGAGGTGTCAGATGGGGAGACTGATGGTGTGGACCCTGGGCCTGGAATTATGCATGGAGAAACAGGTCAGTGAAGACAAAGGGAATTGGTCAAGCTATGTGTTGAGCAGCTGTTACGTCACCATGATGATAATGATAAAACTGTAGAAGTGCTGTGCTAGTATTTTATCCCACTGCCAAAGCTTCACATTCCCTGACTCCTTGCACCCTCCTGTTCCTCTGAATCTTTTATAACCATAGCTGTGTCTCTGTCTCAAATCTCATTTCTTCACATACTCTCCTTCTGCCTTGCCTATTCAGGTTTCCTGAGTGAAAATGGGTTTTGCCATTTCTATTCCAATTTCCATTGGAGTAGATGGGAAAACCAAGGCAAGAAGGTGAAGGGACTGATTTTTAAAAACATTTAGCTCTGTTTACTCAGTACCTGAAAGTCAGGTTCTGTATAACCTGCCCAAATTAGCTTCACATTAGTTTCAAATTAGCAATGTTTTTCAGTTAGCCTCAAACTAGCAAATTAATTTCAAAACAAGGGTTGGGCCTTTGGAATTCTTTCTTACTCCTGTTTCTTCTTGGTACATCAATGCACATTATGTCCTCTCAGTGTAACACTGTCTGTTGTTATAAATGCTGCAAACGGAAGAAGTTACGTGACTGACAAGCCAGCCAAAACAGTTATATGAATTATACATGTTCTGCTGTTTCACTAGGAACTACGCGCTGATCCTAAGGCTTAACCTTTCTTCTCTGACTCTTACACAGGCAGCAAGAAAAAGATACGTCTGTATCAGTTCCTTCTGGACCTTCTTCGCAGCGGAGACATGAAGGACAGCATCTGGTGGGTGGACAAGGAAAAAGGTACTTTCCAGTTCTCCTCCAAACACAAAGAAGCATTGGCACATCGCTGGGGCATCCAGAAAGGCAATCGCAAGAAAATGACCTACCAGAAGATGGCGCGTGCTCTGAGAAACTACGGCAAGACAGGGGAGGTCAAGAAAGTCAAGAAGAAGCTGACCTACCAGTTTAGTGGAGAGGTGATGGGAAGAGGGGTCACTGATAGGAAGCATTATCCTCACTGAGGCCATGGGACCCTAAGCAAGAAAAATATTAAGGCCTCCTGGCTGGATACCAGCAAAGGAGATGGACGCATCTTTCTCTTTGCTTCCTGTGCCCCCCTCTCTGCCTTTAAACGGCCTTTACCGTCAGATGTCTCTGGTACGAATTCCCTCCTTCAGCATCTGAGAATCCTAAACGTGACAGAATTCTTTGCTTCCATCCTACAAGTTGGACAGAGTTGGGAAATTTAAACAATGTACAAATATATTATTGTCAGGAAAGATTTTTTTTTTTTTTGATCGTATTGTAACTAAAGATTACACCTGATGAAGTTTTGCCTTCAGAGGTGGTGCCGTGTCATTCCCAGTGACACTGCATTAGCTTATGGCTTTCAAACTAGCATTAATACAGGCTCTGCCGCAGCTCTCAAAGCTAGAGAGAAGTTTGCAGATCTTGGAATGATACTTGTTCTTTTAAATAGTAATAACATGTACATATTTAATAAAAATTTGATATAATGAAGTTCTGGTGTTTGCATAATAAATGATTACTTCACAAACAAATCTCATGTGCATTCAATTATGCAAAAACAGCTCATGTGTGGTACCCAACCAAAAGGCAGTCTGGGTTATAGGGCCTTATCCATCTGTCAGTACTTTTTAATTTACTTTGAAACATAATCAATGCTGTCAAACTAAGTAACAAAGATAAAAGGTGAGATATATTACTATGAACGAGCCTACAGTACTGAAGTCAATTCAAAAATCCATATATATATATATATATATATATCTGTCATTACTTTTTCCTGTGCAAATGAAGCCCTGCCAGTTGAATAATTTCTATTCACTGATTCCAAGAATGACATTTATAGCTCTATCCGGTCTAGAACATAACAATTAACCATGTTCTTCTGTGGTTTCATTCATTTTCCTGCTCCTGTTCTTTCCTCTTGCTTGCTTACCTCCACAGTGATATCTTGATTCTAGCTTATGAACCTTTCTGAAATAAGTTGCATTTAATCGTGTCTTTGCAGAATTCTAGTACAAAAAGGTTTCAAGCATTTAACTGTGGATTTTAGTCCCTACTGTAAAACAATTAATAGTAACTAATAACAACTGCATTGTATAGGTAATACTCAAAATGCAAAATAAAAGATAATTGAGTATCTGGGAAACAACAGTAAAGTTACTCAGTACATCTAAACACAGAAAAGAAAACCAAAGTCAACCAACACTAAGGAAATTAGCATTTTAACTTTTAACATTATTTAACATATCTCAACTGTATTTAAGCACTCAGAAATCAGGAAATAACATCACAACTCTTCCAAAATAGATGAGGTGAAATGAGATAGCTCTAGAATGAAAAGAAAGGGTTTGCTTAACAATATTAAAATGTACTAGAACATGCCAAATATGACAATATTAACTAAGTTATGTAACTAACTTGAAGCTTTTCAGAGCTTGCTCCTCATTGAAACCAGAAACAGTTGAAAACAATGAGTTTCTTACAGATCTGAGTGTTCAAAATTATACCTAAACGTAGTGAGTTTTATCTACACTAATAATCTCACTGTGGAAGTGAAAAGCCTGGTGACATCACTGGGCTGCAATGTCTCCTTGGAGCCAAACAGAAACAAGCTCCTGCTTCAAAAAAAATCACACTGTAGTACTTCCCAATTCCTCTTCCCAGTTCATGAACATGATAAATATCAGTCAATGCCAGAAACCAACTAGGAGTTAAAAGTGGGTGAAGGCTTCAGAACTTTCTCTCTCCAAGACAAGAATAATAAAGACAGGTCTCAAGTTTTATAAAAAAATCTTGCAACCCAACCTTTAGGTACTGTTCTTTAAGGATCACATATATTGTCCCAGTCGATTGTTTTTTATTCAGTTAGGGTATCTCAAAGCTATAAAACAATTTAAGAAGAGATATTTTTTTCTAAAATTGTATAGTAAGAATTTACTTCCTATAGGACACAGTGTAGTACTCACTGAATTAGACGCATATAAACTCCATCTGCATCCATATTGCAGCTGTAGGGTGGAAAGTGAAGACTCTGAAGGTAGCTCTCAGAAGACTAGAACAACACTCAACTGACACAATTAGGGTTTCTTTAATGCTGAGCTAGAAACTCAGGACTTTTCTATTTGGTACTGATGATGACTTCCCACCACTGACTTGCTAAGAGAAAGAGATAAAAGACATTTGCCCTCATCAGACTTGATATTCAAGAGAACTCGAGAAAAAAAATAAAAAAACCTCTTCATAAAAATATCTTTATCGCAAACAGCTTGAAAAGCAGATCTGATCATTCTCTGACTCTATAATTTGGAGAAGAAGGATCATTTCCTCTTCAGGAAAACTATGATGGCTGAGCTAATTGTGGAGATGTTTAGGATATCTTCTTAGATCTCAGAGACCTAGTTTTCCATTTTCCTAGCAAGTCTTGCATAGAAAACAATTAGACCCTGGGGAAATAATACAAAATTAAAATAAACAAACAAAACTAACAAGAAACTTGAAATGAAATACTTGAGCACTGTGCGTTACTAGAACATATTATTTTAGAGCAGTTAGTTGTCCTTGAATCAAAGAATTTGAGTTTTACACTGGTTTCAGCCACAAGTAACATGGAAATGGAAGAAACTGAGGAAAAATATTTCTGGGGACAGTATTATTTATAATGAAAACATTTTACAACATACTATTGAGTACAGTTTAATAAGCAGGTTTAAAATTTTCTTTATCTCCAAAGCTGAAATCTTTTTCTCTTCCTCTTGTTAATGCTTTGAAATACTGTTTCTAAAAATATTCACTCCCCATCTGTTTCTGGTTAGGTTTTTCATCTGTGGCATAAAGAGTCTGAATAATCATGTGTTGCAGCTGTGAAGCAGACCAAATGATGATGCTTCTCCGCCACAGTACCGTTTCTATCTCAGCCAGTCAAACTGGTCTGGACAGTGGACTGTCTAATCAAGCTGAATTATCACCATTCAGTTGCACACGCAAGCAGCAGAAGGTATTTATCTGTTTTAGAGAAAAATACTGAAATTAATGTGAGAAAAATACTGGTTCAGGAAAATGACAGAGAAGCAAGCATTCTATTTTCTCTGAAAGTGGCTAAGTAGCAGACAGGCAGACGTGCTGGAAACAGGTCGGGTCATTATCTGGAGAGATGACCCTTGAGTAGCACAAGTTTATTGGAACATTTTGTGGCCCACTACTGTCAGAGATGATCAGTCCTCTTTCAAAGCAAGCACTCGTACTACAGCTGGAGATTCAACTTACATATGACTTTTGCAGACTGCTTTAAAAAAACCAACCACCTTTATTAGCTGCTAACTAGTTCCTAATCAATTCTTGTTTAGAAAATCTTGCCTAGAAAACTATTGCTGAGCTATGTCCAAAATACTGAACTTCCTGCAATATTGTAGACTCCCTCCAGCCGCTGGCTGTACTGAATGATAATATAATGCTCAAGTTTTCTATTGCTAGTCCAAAATACTGAACTTCCTGCAATATTTTAGACTCCCTCCAGCCACTGGCTGTACTGAATGATAATATAATGCTCATAATAACTTACAGACATAGCATATATTTTTTAATTCTACCCAGTCAAAGAGAATTTCAGACATTTCCAGATCTGAGGTGCTACTCACCTACATCAGGCAGAACTGCAGACAGTCAAAGGTGCTATTATTTGGTTTTGCCTGACAGTCCACATTTATTGAATCCCCCAAACACCCTGAAAAATACATATACACATATCCTAATATATTTACTGGGGTTTTTTTGGCTCCTCCTAAATCAAATTTTACCTCCATAGTCTCATTTTGAGACCTATATACTGCCAGAGCCTTATAATCTGTATTTGTCTTCATTTTCAATTAGAACCAGATTTATGCTTTATACTTTGCCAGGCATTTTTGCCTCAGTGAACCTTCTGCCTCAATTTACCTTTTCTATTTGTATTCCTTAATCTCTTTTTCTTTCTTCCATTTCTGTCTAGTTTTTTTCTCCCTCATTCAAATCTCTGCACAACAAAAGTAATTTCATAATCATCAAGCTTAATTCAAACTAGAATGCCAACTTCCTAACAAGTACATACATCACATGACAGTTCAATTCAGTTTATTCACTCTATTGTTCTAATTTTGTAAATTCATAGAAGAGACTTTGTCACTGATGACAATACAATAAGTACTTCTTTTCAACAAAGCCCAGAATAGTATCTTCCCCATTGGAATCCCACTCTTGTGTATTTTAAATGTATGGATTACTGGCAGAAAGGACTATGGTATGTCACAGAATACAGCTTCTGTGGGCACCAATTCCCAGAATTTGCATTTATTGCTAATTTATTTTGTGTGTTAACTTGCTGTCTCACCACCTTTCCTTATTCTAAACAACACTCAAACCAGATTTATATAATTTCGCACACCCATATACCTAAAACACTAAAATGGTAAAGCTCATAACAAACAAAGCTACTGTGACAAATCCAGTCCTCTCATGCTACAGTCAAGGAGACAAAGAGCTCTGCTCTTTGAAGCAAATTTAACACAGGTAAAACTTCACCAAGTTTCACCTTTCCTCTCTAATAAATTTGCATGTTGCAATTCAGTTGGTTCAGTTGAGCCTGTGGTATTAGGGAAGCCTGTGTACAACCCAAGTCATCAGAGTCCTATCCCAAGAGCTGGGGAATGGGAACTTCTTCCAAAGAACATGAAATCAGCAGTAGCCAGCAGATATTTTCTCACTCATAACTCATCTGCTTTACCCCCATTTATTTCTCTCACAACACCTCACAGGATGACAGAGTAACTTAGATTGGAAGGGACCTCTGGAGGTCACTTCATCCAACCCCCTACTCAAAGCAGGCCAGTTAGAACAGGTTTCTCAGGGCAACTTTCTTGCCATTCTCTGTTTCTTTCCATTCTCTCCACTCATACAGCCACATCCCCCTTCTTTATGCCTTCAGTTCCCCACAGTGTTACTTTTTACTATTGGGGAGTCAAAGCAGTACGTGAGAATGAGCAGAGCAGTCTATGGACAGGAGGAGAATGAGGATGTGGTAGAGCAGATAAGGTTTAGCAGGAGGTGGTGGAGAAGAAGGAAGGGTGGGAGGAGGTGTTGGGGAGACCAAGGTTATGCAAAGGATTGGGGAAGCGGCTTTGTGGTAGGAAGGAATGCAGTTTCTGTGCTTTAAGGGCTCCTTCTGTGCTTTTGTTTTAACTCCCCAGCAGCAGAGCAACAGTGCTCTTCATATGAGAAGCCCTTTGACCACTGGTGCCTTTGTGCAGAATGCTCTGATGCTTCTGCCTTATGCAAAGCAAAGAATGTTTGGGTGATTAGCTGGGCATTTGCCTATACAAATCAGTTTGGATTTCTTTTAGATTTTACTTACTAATTTTCTGAGGTTTAAGTGTTTGCTTTTAGAAAAATAATTCTAGAATTCTTTAGACATTCCCTCTTACAATTTTTCCCAGTCACCAACACTCTGTTCCTTTCTCAGCCAGTTGTCTCAGCTATCCACCCCCAACTCTTCCTTCAGCTTTTCTCCATCTCTAGACTCAGCCTCCAATTCAGTAGATCTCAGTTGCTTTATTCTCAATGTCAGGTTGCAACTTTCTTCCTCTCAGACCAACTTTTCTCACATGTGGCCCCAGTGAGCTTCTCTTTATGCGAATGGTTCTCAGTTCCAATATATTTGTTCAGCCATTTATAGTTTTCCCATCCCACATCCTCTTGCAGTTTCAGTCTTATCACCTACTGACTCCCAGTTCTCTTCCCTCCCTCCCATTGGTAACCCAGCTCCCCATTCAATATTCTTGTCCTTTGAAGATCTATTTCAACTCCCTCCTACAACCCTAATCTCCACATCTTCTCCCCACCCATACCCTTCAATTATGTATTTTTATTTCCTTGTCCCATTCTACTTGATGTGTTCCGTTCTCTCTCTGAAAGTCCAATTCTTTGCCCCCCACAGCTCTCCCTTCCATTTTGTATGCACCTGAGGGACATGCTCTTTGGAATCCAGGACAAACATGCTGTTTGTTCTTAGTTTAAGTGTATGGATTCAGTCCAAGCCCCACAGTAGCCCAGAAACAAACACAGAGAAAAAAACCCTACAATGGACCAAATGACACAGTCAAAACTTCTTCAGAGGATAAAATCTAGAAGGTTCTCACTGAGCTTATGTAGGCTGCATTTTTTTCAATAATCTAGAATCTAGAGCAACTCAGACCAGTTATCATGAAACCAGTTATAAGTACATGCCTGAAATGAAAGCTAGTTAACTCTCCAATACCCAGAAAGATCCCAAATATAGGATATAAAGCGTAGGGATACAAAATGGTTGTGCAGAGAGAAGCTCAAATAAGCAGGATTAGCATAGAATCATAGAATCATAGAATTGCCCAGGCCGGAAGGGACCTCCAAAGGTCATCTAGTCCGACCTCCCCGCAGTCAGCAGGGACACCCCCAACTAGACCAGGTTGCCCAGGGCCTCATCGAGCCTCTCCTTGAATATCTCCAGGGAAGGGGCCTCAACCACCTCCCTGGGCAACCTGTTCCAGTGCTCCACCACCCTCACAGTGAAGAACCCTCTCCTCATCTCCAATCTAAATCTGTTCCCCAGATTAGTGTCACCCAGATGTTGTAAGCCCTTGTAAACTCACGTTCTGACAGTGAGGACAAATGCAGTGTAAGCCCAGAGCTCTGTGTTTCAAAAGCATGAAGAAAAGAGTCTGCCTGGTTTCATGGGTGCAGCACGTCACTGAATGAGTCCTGCTGGACCTGGGCTCTGCACCGAGCCAGTTCAGCCATCCCACCATTCACACCAGTAAATCTGCAGCTCCTGGAACCTAGAGCTAATTATATTACCTCATCCTCAGAAATTGCTGAATCACGGAGGAGGTGATATTTTCACAAAATAAAAGTCAGAGGCAGAGAGACAAATAAACAGAGACAAGAAATCAAATGACATGACAGAAACTAAAAGAAAAAAAAAAAAAAAAAGCACCAAAGAAAAAAAAGAAGAAACAATTTAATGCACTCATGTTCACTGGAGTACAAAATAAGCTTAAAAAAAAAAAAAAAAAGGCCCAAAGTAGAAAAGTAACATACAGATTTTCCATCTGGATAGCTACATTTGGGCAAAGTCATAACCATCTAAAAACATAGTCTTTAAATAGGAAGTTAGATAGTCTTATTAGAAGGAGGTTCTGCTAACTTTGTCTATAAATAATAAAACCTTGTGTTTTTCTGCATAAGCTGCTGCGACTACCCAAAATCAGGAGGACAGATCACATGGCCTGTCACTGCAGGCCACCTACTGCTGTCATTTTTGAACTTGACTTTGAACTACATGATGAAAGTCACTGTCTGGGGCACAGAACAATTTCAGACTTGCAAGATAATTCCTCCATCAAGGAAGGACACCCTTTTCCCTTTCATTCACTTTCTTAGCAAAGCCTCACAGACATTTATTACGTGTTGCTTTGCTATGCTTGCACAGCGGTTTCCTTTGAATATAGGATGAAACTTCACACACTTTCTTAAAAATTGTCTGCTGCGGTGCACTGGTAAGTAGTTATCACAATCCACTACACATCTATTTTGGGCCAGTGTAGCCACCGCTATCATATATTTCATTTGCATAGCAGTTTTGTTATTAAAAGTGGCTAAATAAATAAATTTTAAAAAACGTAGAAAATGCTAGAAAAAAGTTTACTATTACAACAATGCTGCCACCTGGTAACCAGAAGTGTAATAGCAGAGAAAAACATTAATTTTCCTCTGCCTTGAACCTGCAGACACTTTTTAAAAGAACATTTAAAATCACAAAAGCTGCAAAGTTATAACTGGAAAAGGATTGTTTCCCTACATCAGATTAAATCATTCTTGTGGCTCTGTTTTATTGTGGGGAAGAAGTAACTCATACCCTCCCCAGAATAAACTTGATTCTGAATCCTGGAAAGTATCTATGGAGAATACCCAGCTAAGGGACTGACTCCCCACAGTACAAGAATTCAATCTGCCTGATTTCAAGCACACAAGCAGTTAGAATTAAGTCCACATTTAAAGTTATTCATGTCCTCCAGTAGCTTGCTAAATTAAAACCATACTACTAAATGTTTACAGAAAGAATCAAATCTATTGTGAGAAAGATACGGAACAGATATAATGAAATCCTGAGACAAGAGATCCAAAGAAGATAAGATGTCAGGTGTTGTCACAGGTGGAAAATCCATTCATGAACAGGAAAATGCTACAAACACATTAAATAAGGAATATTTATTTAAACAGAGGGGAAAAAACCCCACATATAAAGGTTGGGAAACATGAAATGCATTGGGAAAAGGTTCCTAGGCACTTATGAGAGGCCATAACTCTTCAAGTCTAAAATAGTTTCTAAGTATCTGTGATAAATAAGCAGGAAAGAGTGGAAAACAGAATAAACTTGTTTACATGGTCCCAGCAAGCACCATTGGGATGAGCTCCCACACATTGTACTCCCTACATTAATAAAGAAATGCAGAGTATATTGTCTAGCTTTCCTTTCTAATACACTGTGCGAATGCTTCATCATCTTATTATATATTTTTAGAGACCTATTATCCTAGCATATTAGATTTTTTAGGTTAACATAAACTTCTTTCACATTCCGTAGGAAATAACGGCTCATAAACAGTTATTGGGATACTACCCTCCAACAATACATTCTTAGAATTCAATCTAATGATGACTGTATCTCCTTTGAATGGCAACTTGGTTTAGATCACCCCATAAATTTCCAGAAAAACATACGCACACCATTATTGTGCAAGCCATGAGTTAGCAGGACAAACTCCCCATTTGCCCTGGCAGAAGCAGGACCCTTCCACCACCACCAAAGCGATGGAAGTGACCCCTTGCAAACACGTTATCATCAGACACATACCTGAATATTTTACAAATACCTGACAATAAGAAAGTGGCAAGTAAAAGAAAATGTTTCCATACATAATATCACGTTTCAATGTAGATTTGTGTAGCTGTATTTTTTGTGGAGGTGCTGTGACAAAAGTATAGAAAATAACCAACATTCAGACACTGAATGAGAATTTCTATTCCCCCAAAACAAGAGGATTTTCAAATTAAAAATTGGAAAAGTCAGAATCAATAACAGAATTCCTATTTTTACAATGTGTGTTTCAATAGTAGAATCACCACTATTGGAATGTATTGAGTCCAAGGATTTAATGTCATTTGAGAGACAATAAAGTATTTAGGTGAGTCAATAATTTAAAGAGTTCCAAGAACTTAGAAGAAATATTTAAGATGTACAATATTTATTAGCATTCAGAAAGACTTCTGTGTTAGATATGCATTATCCCATATTTAATTACTCCAGGTTCTCAGTTCTTGCTTTGAAGGACCTCCTACTGGACCAGTCACAGAAAAAAATACAGGCTTGGAGCATATGATAAATACTCCATGCCTGCATTTTAAAGAATTTGTATCTAAGAGTATTTTTCCTTTAAGCCCATACAAATGGGTTCGTTTCCACTTACACTGATTTAGTTAATGGTAATAAAGGCCTATGGTACTAACCGTAAAAAAAACTTCAGAACTGAACAACCTTTTGAATCCAAATCTAACATAAAATGTCAGCATACTATGTGCTTTATCAAATCAAGAACCTCAGAACACAGGATACAGGCTTTCAGTAAAAATAATTCTTTGCTAATAGGCCAAGGAGAAAGGATAAATCACCAAAACTAATTTCTCTAGGCAAAATGACTCCTGAGGAAGATTAGTATATTCTAATGGCAATTATGCATGTGTTATGTACTGTAGAAGTGACTTCTAGTCAGCTCATTTGCTTCGCAAACGTTATTTCAAGGACACATACTAGAGAGGCAACTAAGCTGAGAAGCAGCATGGCTTTGAGTTCACCTCTGAATAATCTGCACAGATATTTTTTTCTTTCTCCATATCAGTTCATGGCAGCTCTGCCTTCTGTGATCTCTGCAGTTTAAGGCCACAGGGAGACAACTCGCTTCCCAGAAAGGATCTGGATGCAGTTCCAACAGTGCATTGAGTTAATGGCAGCTCTCTATTAGAGAGTAACCTTTAAGAAAGGACTAATGATCTTCACTAGTCGAGTGACAGATTTTTCATACTGTGAGACCCCAGCCCTGTGAAACAGTTCAAGTCAAAGCAAAGAGCAGAGATTTCCTCACTCCCAGTGAAATGCCTCAGGCACAGGACAGTAGGTCAACAACATACCAGGCTAACTTGTGCTTCACTGGACACAGAGGTAGTGGAAAATGTACATAGGTCTCATCCTTCGTATCTTCCTCGCTCACATGTAAAAAATTCCTTCAGGGGAAGGAGAAAAGTATTCGGTTCAAAATCAGGACAGGTAGCAGCAGTAATTCTTGCATGTTCACATTTCTCCAATCAATCTACCCAGAGAGTCAGGTGTGAAAGACAGACACAAAGTACAGGGACTGATGGGTTTAATGTGCACTTGTCTACTCTGAGCTCCCTGCCAAAAGCAGAAATCCTTTAGATTGAAGTATTTACAGGGTAGTAAAACTAGAAAAACTGAAAACCACATTTTTTAAAAAATTCTTTTGCCTATACTAGCAATAGCTAAATTGTGCTAAATGCCTGGCCTACAGCATTTCTCTGATAAAGCTCAAAGCTCAAAATGAGACAGACAAAAGTATCAGAAAATGAATATACCACCAAGTCATTAAAGGAATGATCCTTCACAGTTACTATTTTGACATATGCTGATGTATGAATGAAGCAATGGCTGGAGTATGAAATGGCAATACCGAAGTAATGTTCTAGAGCGATGTCCCCCAGATCTTTTTTACATAATTAAGCAAAATTAAGACTTCTGGAGATATGAAACAAAGCCTTGGAACTATTTTTTAAATGGTACTTTAAAAATGGTACTTAAAAGGAAAAAAAATGAATGAAGCAATGGCTGGAGTATGAAATGGCAATACTGAAGTAATGTTCTAGAGCGATGTCCCCCAGATCTTTTTTACATAATTAAGCAAAATTAAGCCTTCTGGAGATATGAAACAAAGCCTTGGAACTAGTTTTTAAATGGTACTTTAAAAATGGTACTTAAAAGGAAAAAAAATGAATGAAGCAATGGCTGGAGTATGAAATGGCAATACTGAAGTAATGTTCTAGAGCGATGTCCCCCAGATCTTTTTTACATAATTAAGCAAAATTAAGCCTTCTGGAGATATGAAACAAAGCCTTGGAACTAGTTTTTAAATGGTACTTTAAAAATGGTACTTAAAAGGAAAAAAAATGAATGAAGCAATGGCTGGAGTATGAAATGGCAATACTGAAGTAATGTTCTAGAGCGATGTCCCCCAGATCTTTTTTACATAATTAAGCAAAATTAAGCCTTCTGGAGATATGAAACAAAGCCTTGGAACTAGTTTTTAAATGGTACTTTAAAAATGGTACTTAAAAGGAAAAAAAATGAATGAAGCAATGGCTGGAGTATGAAATGGCAATACCGAAGTAATGTTCTAGAGCGATGTCCCCCAGATCTTTTTTACATAATTAAGCAAAATTAAGACTTCTGGAGATATGAAACAAAGCCTTGGAACTATTTTTTAAATGGTACTTTAAAAATGGTACTTAAAAGGAAAAAAAATGAATGAAGCAATGGCTGGAGTATGAAATGGCAATACTGAAGTAATGTTCTAGAGCGATGTCCCCCAGATCTTTTTTACATAATTAAGCAAAATTAAGACTTCTGGAGATATGAAACAAAGCCTTGGAACTATTTTTTAAATGGTACTTTAAAAATGGTACTTAAAAGGAAAAAAAATGAATGAAGCAATGGCTGGAGTATGAAATGGCAATACTGAAGTAATGTTCTAGAGCGATGTCCCCCAGATCTTTTTTACATAATTAAGCAAAATTAAGACTTCTGGAGATATGAAACAAAGCCTTGGAACTATTTTTTAAATGGTACTTTAAAAATGGTACTTAAAAGGAAAAAAAATGAATGAAGCAATGGCTGGAGTATGAAATGGCAATACTGAAGTAATGTTCTAGAGCGATGTCCCCCAGATCTTTTTTACATAATTAAGCAAAATTAAGACTTCTGGAGATATGAAACAAAGCTTTGCTGAATGTGCTATAAAGATGGCAGTGTAGGAATTCTTAATGCAATACATATGGGAAGCTGGAAAATGTACTGTACGGATGTGCAACATCAGATCGTGCTCTGGTTTGTACCAACAGATCAGTAGCCAGTCTTGGGTGGTTTGAGCTCTCTGGCTCCTGGAACTTGGCTATATTTATCCCAGCTGATGTAGCCTGTCAAGTGTGTCCTGCTGTTGATAAGGTGCTGTAGTTGACAACAGTAAGGGATCAAGGGGGAGGAGCAGGATGGGGGCTTCCACTGAGTGTTTCTTTAGGGGATCTCAAAAGCCCTGCCGTCTCATTCCCGTTTAGCTCGGACCCTGCTTTCTAGATTCGACTGGGAGCAAAGTGAAGATGCCAGAGCCTCTAAAGAAACCAGGTAAGGATCATAACTGACAGACAAAAGCCATGAACAGCTTGATGGAGAAAAATGTGAGTAGCTTTTGTATGCTAGATAAATGAGATGCCTCAGGAAAAAAAAATAGAGAGGAAAAAGAGGCGATATTTTATGAAATTATAAATATTTGAAATGTTGAGGAATCTTACAGAGAAATCAGTAACTAGTCTGGCAACCCTTGGCCACAGAATTTTCTCAAGAGACTTTGGACGAGGAGAGAATAGAGGCAAAACACATTTAATTCTCAGATTCTTTTCATTTCTCATTTCCTTTCCTAGTCGCCTTTAGGACTCTGAAAAAAAGACTTGTCGTTTCTCTCTTGGGCTGTTAGACAGTACAAAACTCTCCTGGTTTGCTTTTTGGTTTTTTTTCTCTGATACTTTCAAGGAAGTGTACAAGGCAAACTTTGATGATATTTGTTGTTAGTGAAATCTTCATGAAAATGAAGCAAATGACAACTGGTTCAGAGCTTACACTTTCTAGTTTTACCAGTCAGTGACAGCAGAGCTCTACAAAAAAAAAAAAAAAAAAATTCTTGTACTGTAAAGAATATATGTCTATTTCTTCTCACTCACCCTCTCCATCCTTTCCCCTTGAACCAGAAGATTACTAGCCATTTCCAGAGAGCCAAGGTCACCCAGTGAAAGTTCTGCTCCACTAGAAAAACATCAGGAAAAGATTTCGTATTTAGGAACATTCTAACTTAAAATTGAGAAATAAGGAATCTCTCAGAGGCTGCCCATATAGGAAGGAAGGGGAGGCCTAGTATGGGTTGTAAGGTACAGTGAATCTGTCTGAGAAGGAGGAAGGGAGCCTGGGAAGCAGAGGCAGGGAGTTTAGCTTCAGGGCACCTGTGTGTAGGTTGAGGAAAATGTCTCAGGAGCACTTTGAGTCCACAATTAACTTTGGAAAAAAGGTTGCCAAAAGCTGAAATTATGATTGTTTGAAAAGCATGCACGAATCCAATACACAGGGCTGGAGAAAGTTGTACTGAATCTGAGATTCTTGACTTTTAGAGCTCGTACTTCACTGATGCCAGTGTATACCCAGAATCACTACTACCTGACTGTACAGTTTAAGGTGCATGCTTTTTTATACACATGCAGTTTCCAGAGTTAGACAATAATAGCTGTTAATACTTATTAATAAAGGTCTGTGTGCTTTGCAAAGGACTGAACAGATATTAGCCTCCTGTTAGGCTGGTCAATGGGAAAATCTCCTGTGGTCACCACAACAAAAGAAGAACTGTCAAGAACTTTCCTTTTGGCTGACGTATTTGGAATCAGCCACTGCCAGAGGCAGAGCAAAAATCCAGGCCATCTCTCCCATAAAATTGCCAGTTTTCAGTTTTCAAGAAATACATGCTGTGGGTCAAATGGGTGGACAGGGAAGAAGGACTGAAACTATTTAAGTAGTGTCAAGCTTTCTAGTTGTGACTGTGGATGTCAGTAATGTGTAAGCGTCTCTGACAAAGAAAGTTCTTTCCTGAAGGTTCACGTTTAGTTCTACAAACACAGTCTTCGGTAGAAGAGGAAAAAAAAGGAAACAAGACAAAAGCCCTTTGAGGGTCTGTGCAGTTCTGACCCAATCATAACAGTAAGAAAGACTGAAATATGTAGCAAGAATGCAAGCAGATACATACTTAGAATAAGTACAGAACCAGCATACCAGAGATGTAACTATCAGATCTAGTTTGCTGAATGTGCTATAAAGATGGCAGTGTAGGAATTCTTAATGCAATACATATGGGAAGCTGGAAAATGTACTGTACGGATGTGCAACATCAGATCGTGCTCTGGTTTGTACCAACAGATCAGTAGCCAGTCTTGGGTGGTTTGAGCTCTCTGGCTCCTGGAACTTGGCTATATTTATCCCAGCTGATGTAGCCTGTCAAGTGTGTCCTGCTGTTGATAAGGTGCCGTAGTTGACAACAGTAAGGGATCAAGGGGGAGGAGCAGGATGGGGGCTTCCACTGAGTGTTTCTTTAGGGGATCTCAAAAGCCCTGCCGTCTCATTCCCGTTTAGCTCGGACCCTGCTTTCTAGATTCGACTGGGAGCAAAGTGAAGATGCCAGAGCCTCTAAAGAAACCAGGTAAGGATCATAACTGACAGACAAAAGCCATGAACAGCTTGATGGAGAAAAATGTGAGTAGCTTTTGTATGCTAGATAAATGAGATGCCTCAGGAAAAAAAAATAGAGAGGAAAAAGAGGCGATATTTTATGAAATTATAAATATTTGAAATGTTGAGGAATCTTACAGAGAAATCAGTAACTAGTCTGGCAACCCTTGGCCACAGAATTTTCTCAAGAGACTTTGGACGAGGAGAGAATAGAGGCAAAACACATTTAATTCTCAGATTCTTTTCATTTCTCATTTCCTTTCCTAGTCACCTTTAGGACTCTGAAAAAAAGACTTGTCGTTTCTCTCTTGGGCTGTTAGACAGTACAAAACTCTCCTGGTTTGCTTTTTGGTTTTTTTTCTCTGATACTTTCAAGGAAGTGTACAAGGCAAACTTTGATGATATTTGTTGTTAGTGAAATCTTCATGAAAATGAAGCAAATGACAACTGGTTCAGAGCTTACACTTTCTAGTTTTACCAGTCAGTGACAGCAGAGCTCTACAAAAAAAAAAAAAAAAAAAAAATTCTTGTACTGTAAAGAATATACGTCTATTTCTTCTCACTCACCCTCTCCATCCCAAAAATTCTTGTACTGTAAAGAATATATGTCTATTTCTTCTCACTCACCCTCTCCATCCTTTCCCCTTGAACCAGAAGATCTTGCTGAATGTGCTATAAAGATGGCAGCGTAGGAATTCTTAATGCAGTACATATGGGAAGCTGGAAAATGTAGTGTACGGATGTGGAACATCAGATCATGCTCTGGTTTGTACCAACAGATCAGTAGCCAGTCTTGGGTGGTTTGAGCTCTCTGGCTCCTGGAACTTGGCTATATTTATCCCAGCTGATGTAGCCTGTCAAGTGTGTCCTGCTGTTGATAAGGTGCCGTAGTTGACAACAGTAAGGGATCAAGGGGGAGGAGCAGGATGAGGGCTTCCACTGAGTGTTTCTTTAGGGGATCTCAAAAGCCCTGCCGTCTCATTCCCGTTTAGCTCGGACTCTGCTTTCTAGATTCGACTGGGAGCAAAGTGAAGATGCCAGAGCCTCTAAAGAAACCAGGTAAGGATCATAACTGACAGACAAAACCCATGAACAGCTTGATGGAGAAAAATGTGAGTAGCTTTTGTATGCTAGATAAATGAGATGCCTCAGGAAAAAAAAATAGAGAGGAAAAAGAGGCGATATTTTATGAAATTATAAATATTTGAAATGTTGAGGAATCTTGCAGAGAAATCAGTAACTAGTCTGGCAACCCTTGGCCACAGAATTTTCTCAAGAGACTTTGGACGAGGAGAGAATAGAGGCAAAACACATTTAATTCTCAGATTCTTTTCATTTCTCATTTCCTTTCCTAGTCACCTTTAGGACTCTGAAAAAAAGACTTGTCGTTTCTCTCTTGGGCTGTTAGACAGTACAAAACTCTCCTGGTTTGCTTTTTGGTTTTTTTTCTCTGATACTTTCAAGGAAGTGTACAAGGCAAACTTTGATGATATTTGTTGTTAGTGAAATCTTCATGAAAATGAAGCAAATGACAACTGGTTCAGAGATTACACTTTCTAGTTTTACCAGTCAGTGACAGCAGAGCTCTACAAAAAAAAAAAAACAAAAATTCTTGTACTGTAAAGAATATATGTCTATTTCTTCTCACTCACCCTCTCCATCCTTTCCCCTTGAACCAGAAGATTACTAGCCATTTCCAGAGAGCCAAGGTCACCCAGTGAAAGTTCTGCTCCACTAGAAAAACATCAGGAAAAGATTTCGTATTTAGGAACATTCTAACTTAAAATTGAGAAATAAGGAATCCCTCAGAGGCTGCCCATATAGGAAAGAAGGGGAGGCCTAGTATGGGTTGTAAGGTACAGTGAATCTGTCTGAGAAGGAGGAAGGGAGCCTGGGAAGCAGAGGCAGGGAGTTTAGCTTCAGGGCATCTGTGTGTGGGTAAAGGAAGATGTCTCAGGAGCACTTTGAGTCCACAATTAACTTTGGAAAAAAGGTTGCCAAAAGCTGAAATTATGATTGTTTGAAAAGCATGCACGAATCCAATACACAGGGCTGGAGAAAGTTGTACTGAATCTGAGATTCTTGACTTTTAGAGCTCGTACTTCACTGATGCCAGTGTATACCCAGAATCACTACTACCTGACTGTACAGTTTAAGGTGCATGCTTTTTTATACACATGCAGTTTCCAGAGTTAGACAATAATAGCTGTTAATACTTATTAATAAAGGTCTGTGTGCTTTGCAAAGGACTGAACAGATATTAGCCTCCTGTTAGGCTGGTCAATGGGAAAATCTCCTGTGGTCACCACAACAAAAGAAGAACTGTCAAGAACTTTCCTTTTGGCTGACGTATTTGGAATCAGCCACTGCCAGAGGCAGAGCAAAAATCCAGGCCATCTCTCCCATAAAAAACTGCAAAGCACTAAAGCATGATTAAGTCCAATAAGATTCACATTTCCTCTGTACGATAACTCTAAAGCAACAGCGGTGTCACCAATCCTTCAATTTTCTCACAACTGTAAGATCATTTATGTTCTTAAAGCTGCAGTTTCTGAAATCAGATGAAAGTAGAATTATTTATAAAAAATGAGTATATGCTAGACTTTGTAATTGTAGAAAAAACCTTGTAAAAACAAGCTGGAAGAGTTCAGCAATCATCCCAAAAACAAGACATTCATAATCATATTCTTTTTCGAAAGTCACAAGATTTTTGAGATTTATTGAAATGTCTAATGCTTGTGATTGTCATTGCTGACAAAAAGAAATATGATGGAGTAGGCGAAAGTTGACAGAGTGATCACCTAGGCATTGTGATTTTTGATGTCTAATGGTTTAACTGCCTTTAAATTAACATTTTTCAGTCTCTGTAGATGAAAGGCAGCTTCTCTATTTATGAAAATGCCCACCTTTGCTAACTAATGTTGAAGAGAAATTCTATTTCAGCTTAGCTCTCCAGAGAGATCTAACAGGTGTATAACTTCACTAGTCCTACACAATTCTTATGAACAAACCAGCCCAAACATTGTGATTATCACAGCAGGGGGAGGAAAAGCTCCTATTACCCACTCTGACTGAGACAGAATCAGTCACATGCCCCATAGCTTCTGGAGAGGATCTTCTCATTTTCCCAAGAGGCATTAATCCTTTTGGTTTTCTATTTCATGTTGTTTATACAGTCAATCCATTTCAAGATGGGATAATGTTGAGCGCAATCTCAGAAGGGCTGAATTATCATCTAGCAATTCATACAAAGGAAAATGCTTCATGCCAGAGAATAATCAGATACTCTGCCGTTTTAACAAACCTTTTAACATGTTATAAAACAAACACAACAAACAAACCGAAACCCCACAAAACTTAAAGCAGTGAAGTAGATTTTCCAATAGATATTATTTTACTTTAAACTGTCCAACTAAAATATTTTGGGATAAGGCACTGCTCCGTGTATTTACAGAATACCAAAAGAACTGTCATAGCTTTCCAGAAAATCTATACGTTCCCAAGAGCAACAGGATTTGCAAGGCCTGTAGCAATTAAGTGTCAGAGCTAAGAATCAAACATTGGAAAAGCATTGCTTTTTGCAGGGTTCCGTTGCAGAAACTTTGTGGTGTTCTCCCTTTGATTTAAACATTTCATTGTTAATCTTTGGTCAAATGCTCACTTTTTGGAAAGTTTTGATTGCTCTTTTTGTTGTGAAAATTCAGAAAGTTTAAAAAAACTCCCCACCGTTTCCCTAACAATATTTTGTGACATTAAGAGGGAACAACTGACCTTTTAAACACCAAATTCAGTAGATAAATGGGACTTAATGGGAAACGTGTGCATTACTGTATCTGGAAAAGGAGAAGTCTGGCATTACTCAACTTCTCTGAAAATCAGTCAATTTTTCTTCATGTATTTTATAGATCGAGGAGTCTAGATATTGCAGTTCAGATGAGGAAATTTTATCAAGGGTTTATAAATAGCCTGGCTTGTAAGTACACAGAGGCTTTTGGAATTAATAATAATAATAATCAATGTTGTATAATGAAGAGTAGACTGTAGAATTTCAGTTTTGATATAAGCTCATCATTTTACATTTGCAAGCACCTAGCACAGTAAAGTACTGCCCCATGATAATGAACTTCTGCGCACTGCAATAATACAAAAATAAACAATAGTAATTCATATAGATATATTTTCCTTTTTTGTAATTTAAGATTCAAAGCAGGCTAAACACTATTATCCCCATTTTACAGAAAGTATGATGAATGCATAGAGAGAGAAGTGACTCTGATTAGTGAAACTATTCTTCGCCTCTTGCTCGTGTTACAGGAATTTACAATCTCAGCTGCTGAAGCAGGCAAGGAATGATAAGATTGAGTAGTTCAATAGCTTTTGGATCATGGAATGATTAAGCTTGTAATTGCAAGAAGCCACTTAGGTCTTGCCTGTGGAATGTGTAGCATCTTTATATAGTTCCTCAGCAAGGAATTTACAAGCTCCACTACTGAAGTCTGCTTATCCACAGTCTGGCTTTTAACTCAATGGAAGAGCAAATGGTATAAAAGGAAAGGCAGATGCCAAGTGTAAGTACTAAAGCAAAGATACATTCTCAACACGAAGCCTTAACACATGCAGGAATTCCAAAAGCTAATACTTCTTTTCTAATATTAATTTAATACACTGGCCAGATACATGTTTTAATACCAAATACACAGGATGTGCAGTAAGATAACTTCGCTTTGTGGAAGAAAACTTGTGACACTATTTTTTCTAATTAAACTCATCACAGATATCCACTGGAGTTTGTAGCATGTCCATTTAACCAGATACGTTCTCCTAAAACATTTATGCCTTTAACCGTTTTTATTTCAGAAAGGCAAAAATATCATTTGAAAGCCTTATCTAACACACATTCTCCTTCAGTGATGTCATGGTGCTGGGCCGGACTGGCCACTAAAACAGCTTATCTCCCTCTCCTCTGTGCACATATCAAAAGTAATGAATGATGAAGAGCTGAAGTCAAAGCTACCTCTCTGAAAAGCAGGATTAAATAAAAAAATAAAAATCAAACAAACCAAAATTAACAAAAAACCACCCCAAAACCCCAAACTAACACGAAAATGGCTCTCCTCTATCACTTTTATCTAGCTAAAATTAATCTTGTAGAATCCATGCTTCTTCCTCCTCACTTTGATTTCACGTACTTCATGCAAACTTTGAAATTCAGTGATTTTAGGAAAAGGTTTTCACCTAATGCTTGTGATTCTTAACAAGCCAAATTATTTAGAGAATGTAGCTAGGAATTTAAATTATTCCAGTTATTTAAACATTTTTTTAATATACATCTCAACTCCATTTGTTTCCCTGACAATAATCAAATAGAAATGTCTCTTCTAGCTTCTAATCCTAACTTTTTTTCTTAATAGGGATAAAACAGTACTTAGTAGCTACTTATTAACACTTTAAAGCAACACAAATAAAACAGAAAAACAGTCTGCCACAAAACACTTACAAAATAAAAGCCCAGTAAATAGACAGTTCAACAAGAGAGCAAAGGAAATGATGATTAGTACAATAGGGAGCGACCTGGGTAGCAGCGTAGCCATTTTCTAGGTTTTTGCATAGGAGAGCGTGAAAAAATTTGAAGTAGAATAGTAAACTAGGTTGATGGTGGATGTTAGAAGGAGATTGCTTCAAAGAAGGTCAGAAAGTAAGGGAGAAAGCATGAAGATGCTCATATGAAGGTTTAATAAATAGCAGCAGTAGGAAAGCGAAACACTAGTTTTATGATTTTATTTAGGTGAAAAGCAAAGGAAATTGGGTTAGAACGTAAATTATTTCATTCTGGTTTAATTTGGCAAATGTATTTTATATTTCTTCAGCTTCCTGATTGAAAGACTTGTTAATAAATTATTATCAAAATGCAATCTGACCTCCAAATAGAGCTTTTTATTACTAATGAATGAAGCTGTAGTTCGGGTAACATACATAACTGCATGGCCTATGTGCTTATCTTCAGGTGTTAAAAAGACTTTTAAAGGATGGGTGCTGCATGCAAGTCCTGGTAGCAACAGCATTAGCCACCAAAAAGCTTTCTGCATCACTATTGCAGACCACACACAGCCTGCTTCCTGTCTGCCTGGGGTAGAAATGTGCTGGTTTACATTACTCAGAAGTCACATTAAGTTCTTTGCATTATGGAAGTTAGAAGTGATTAGGAAGGTCTGTGATATGAGAAGTGAAGTGCTGAAAAATGGGTTAGTACAAAGGGGCTCTAGCCTTGTTTTCTTGTATTAGCTCTACATCTCTCTTCTCCCCCCATGGCAATTCCAGTTCCATCCCCACAAAACAAACACACAGAGAGCACCTATTGCTCTCCTTCCCTTCAATAATTCCTGTCACCATCACCACTGGTAACCCAACGTACTAATGCCACCTTTCTCTCCCTTTGTGCAGGGTGGGTTAGAATTTACTGGGAGGCAGAGAGTGAACAAAGTGGGAGGCAGAGGACGTGGGCTACTTGGTCATCAGGTGCCCCAGCCCAATGGCTCCTAAGCGCATGTTCAACTGGAGTCTGGATAAACGTGATAGTGCCTGAGATCTGTCAATGCCTGACAAGCACAAGACCTGTGAGTCACTGGGTTTTCCACACCCTGATGGTGGTGGTGGTCGTACCCAAGAGTGTTTTGAGTATGGGATGGAAATGTGGAACTCGGAGGGGCATACCTGGGTATGAGCCAAATGTTGAAGTGAGAGAGATTGCCAAATGGGGAACGTGTTTCTGAGAAAGCAGGGAATAGCTAGGTAAGCCAAATGTTGAAGTGAGAGATTGCCAAATGGGGAATGTGTTTCTGAGAAAGCAGGGAATAGCTAGGTTCTCAGGATAGACAAGAACTTTTGGATGGCGGTGTTTAGGAACATTCCTAATGAGGAAATAGTTGGATTAAATCAGTATAACTGCATGAGAAAAAAAAAATCTGCTGGTGAACGTGGATTTACATGTTATTTAAAGTGGCAGCCACAATGATAGAGACCCGGAATAGCTGATGTGTCACTTCTTTCTGTTAAGCAGCCCATTTTTCCTCCAGAATGAACAAATGATGGCATTCTCTTCACGTGCTTTTTCAGCAACCTCACTTCTGCAACAAAGTAATTTCCTGTAAAATCTCCAGGTGTACATCACTACTTTTCCTTTGCAAATATGAACAGTGAAAGATGAAAGGGAATACAGATGCATACAGAGAGAAACTACTGTGGACACAGTCACCCACTGACTCTGAATCTCAAGTGCAGGAAAATGACTCTTAGAGCCTTCTTTACCTGTGAAAATGTGGGTTCTCAACAACTGTTCCTGCAGGCCTTTACCCACATGAGAGATTTTTGGCTTTTCCAATTTTATGCTTTGGTGATTCATAATCACTTGAATCAGAATTTAAATGAGTCTTTTGGCAGGAAAGGGAGAGAGGGGGGGAAAAAAAAAAAAAAGACAAGGACACTTACTTGTAAACTTCTACATATGTATTTAGATTTCCCAAAAGTCAGAAATATTATGTGGTGGTGATTTCTCACTGTGCAAGTGGTTCTGGCCAACAATCTGTTTTTGTTGAGTCATCTAAAGTAAATGTAAGAAACTTAATCACTTTGCAGGGCGTGCAGCAGATCAGAGAGTTACTTCCAAGTATGCGTGTCTTGAAACCCTGCCATTTGTAGGCTGGAACCTTTACAGGCCACATTGCTGTTAAGTAATTAGTATATTTATAGATTCTTTTGTGCTTAAATAGAAGAGTGATGATGATAGCACTCAGAGACAAAAAACATGCCTCTTTGCTGCTTTATCTATAGCGTCATAGGGAAAGGAGCCAGCTAGTAGGTATTTCAGGAGTGGGTTCCACAGTTCCCCGCTGTGTGGTAACGCGGACACTCTTACATGTCTTTTGAATTCTGTACATCAAACCTGATGTCTACAACAACTCTTCTGCGATTATTCATGATACACTGCATCAAAGTATACCCTACATCAAAGTATTCCCTGCTGTGTTATGTACTGAAGTACAATACTATATCAAAAGATGTGCATGTGTATATTACGCTCTAGTATAGAGCTCTATATTCTATGCAGTACTATATTCTGTTTAAGAACGACTACGCCACTTACAGGCCTGAGGATAGAGAGAACTCAAATAAAAGCTTGCAGGGACATTCCACTCCCAGAAGAAATTTTGCACACTTACATCTTAACACAGAAAAAAAGCAAGCAGAAGGATACAACAGGAGCTCAGTTAAAGCTACTATAGGCTCAGTGCAAACCAAAATGGTTTTTTCATCAAATATGTAAACTGTAGGGAAAAAAGAACGAGAAAAATGGAATATAGGGATTTTATAAAAGAGACAAAATATAATACATACTAAAATCTAGAAGTATTTGTAATTGATACTTTAATTGATGATTAAGCAGCTTTCAGTCCTTTGCAAACCAATGGAAGAAATGTGAATTGTGTTATCACTGAAGTGCAAAGGCCATCAAATGAGATCCCTGCAGATGTAGCTCCACTGAGGTCAATTAACTTACGCAGCCTGACGACACGCTACAGGAATAGGGATTTTGTGCAATGAGCAGATGGTCATTACCAGCAATGTACCATTTATACTAACTAAAGCACCTGTTTGAACATGAGTGTAAATTATTTCTTTTAAATATGTCCATGTCATGTTCCTTTCATTTTTATAAAGCAGAATCAGAAGTTTAAGTTAATTATAACCATTCTTGTGGTGTTTGGAAGAGTTCTGGTTGCTGCCCAAGTAAACAAGCCATAGACAATATGCCACAGAGGTGACATATAATTAAATGTGATGGAATTACTAACATTTTATAAAAGTGTAGTTATGAAGAGGTAAGTCAATAACAGCATGACATAATAATATATAAATAACATTCAGTGTGTGAATCAGAATATTAATTACTGGTATTTTAATACATGAACATAGCTCATGGTAATTAGCAAAATAACACATTTCATTAAGACCAAAATATGAGCATAAAATGAAAAAAATGATTCAAAATAAAGTTGAAGAAATCTAAATAAATAAATCAGGGAGAGAAATTATTAAATAAGTTACCTTATTAAAATCTAATCCTGAGAAAGATTAGGATACTCATGGACCAAAACCACAACACATTGCTTGCTTTCCAAACTCCTCTCTCTTGTGCTATTCTGATTACATAGGAACTAAAATGTCATTTGGTTTGTGGTTGTTCACCCCATATATTAATAATTTCATTAGTTCTCATTATAAGCATCATAAGTGCTTCTTGACGTATAGAGGAAATATTTTGACCCACCTTCTAATTAATTAGAAAACAAGCTGTTGTAGAGTGCTACAAAGGCAAGTACTTTTAACACTGAACTAAACATTTGAATGGAAACAACAACTGATATTATGTTAACTCGGATAAAATTACAAGGGCCATCATAGGAACATGCAGCCCTTTCCACTAAAGCCTTGATCAGTCAAAACAGAAGGACTAAAGATGAACCATTAATTCATTGTGGTATATTAGGACACAGATCCTTAACAACTGCATTAAGCAACTGTGAGGACAGAATTAATATTTCTAAATAAAACTGCATGGCAAATTAATGTAGAGAGCTTGATATGTAAGAATACGTATCAGGCTATCTTGTCATAAATCAGAACAGTCACTTATGAGAAATCAGAGCTTGTTATGGGGGAAAGAACAAAGAAGATGGACAGTGAGATGAGTTTCCTATTCTTTCCATTTTATTGTATGACAATATGGAGAAGGTGTGACATCTCAGTCAGAGACAGAACTTAATTATTAAGACAAAGACAATTCAACTTCTCTGTGGAAAGTGTTGTAATTTATATCTTGCCTGGGCAGAGTGGAGAGAAAGGAGACAGCTGCTGCAGCCACAACAGCTGACTACACCAGATATGCCACAACTGCAAAACAGATTTTAGTAAGCCCTCTCTCTTTTTTTAGTTTCTGCATTTACCAAGAAGCCGAAGACAACAGAGGTGACAGCCGGAAGCACAGCTGTGTTTGAAGCAGAGACAGAAAAAGCTGGCGTCAAGGTGAAGTGGCAGCGAGCTGGCACAGAAATTACAGACAGTGAGAAATATGTCATCAAGGCAGAAGGAAACAAGCATTCACTGACAATCAATAACGTAGGAAAAGAAGATGATGTGACATATGCTGTAATAGCTGGAACTTCCAAGGTGAAGTTTGAACTCAAGGTCAAAGAACCAGGTAAAGTGTTCCCTAAGCAATTCTAATTTTATCAGTATTTCTAGTCCCACATGCAAACTTCATGAATGAGGTCCATGGAAATTAGCCAAACTAATACTGTAGAACTTCTCTACAAGCGATACATCTGTTTTGCCCAGTTATTTGAAGCTACTCACTAATATTAAGCTGAGGACTACATTTCCTCTGGCTGAGACACGCATTTCCAGATGCCAGGAGTCCACACAGCAGAAATCACAGAGGGAATCTCAACGCACAACTTTAGAATTCTCTGTCAAGCTTTTCCACTTAACTATTGAAAAGCAAAGCAAAGCTAGACTAACCTAAACTGACCAAAACTAAGAGGACTGCATCTAGGCCTGGTATTTACTTTTTTTTTTTTCATTATTTTGTTTAAATAAAAAATTGTAACAATTGACAAAAAATTTACAAGTTATGCTGTAATGTTTTTAGGAGTTTTTATGTTCCCAAAAACCATCTCAAAATCACCAGCTAATAAAAATACATATTTCAAGACAGACTTGAATACAAAGAGTAACCTTTGTATTATTTGTATATCACCTATCATTACTACCTCTGTATGCATTAAAGGATCCATTAGATGGGAAAGTGAAAAACTTCCCCAGGCTTTTCCTGGGAAAAACTATAAAGAGTTTATAAATTCTCTGGAATTTTCTCATGAAAAAGCGTCTGAAGATGCTGAAGATAGATGAAATAACTCATTCTTTGAAACATTTTGATTTTCCTGATTCCTTTCTCCCCCTGGCACCCCTTGCCCCTCCAAAATTGTCCCCATTTACCACTTGTGGTAAATTTAGTTTTCCCTTTTTATTTCAGTGAAAAGCCTTAGATTGTGACCTCCTCTCCTTTGTACCACTGTTTACTCTAGCAATATGTTGGTAGTGAGATCTTCCGGTCACCTGAAAAGATACTGCTGAATATTTAACAAGAGACAAGACACCCTGTTCCAAATGAAAAGAAAGTACATGACAGGTTATCAGGTAATCCTGGTATGGATTAGGACAGTTTAACAGCTCTCAGAGCATATAAAAGTATCATCCTACTGACTACTTCATCCTGAAAGGAAACAAGTACATATTTTACTAATTGTATCTCCTCGTTGTCTTTCAGGTTAGTTGCAGGTAGAGCCTGCTACAGGCAGACAGCCTACAAATAACAGAATTGCTGAACGTGGAAGTGTAACCATTACCTAAATGAAACACATCTCTGACAAGCACACATTGGGGATGAGGTATTAGGGTGCCAAAGGAGAGACGATTTTCCTGTTTGCATTATATATTGATGCCTCAAAATAAGACTTTTCTATACAGCTACACATCCAAGATATGGAGTATATATACTACATCAGTTAGAATAACTTTCCAGTAAAAAAAAAGTTTTTTACTTTCCAGTAAAAATTGAAATTTATAATTCAATAACAATAACAAAAACAATAATATATTGACAAGATCCAGTGGGATACCTTCTAACAATAAAAGTGGTAGGACTTGATATCTAAGTATTAAAATAACATCCATTTAAAATCACAGTTTTCTTTCAAGACCCAAATGCAGTTTAGAGTAAAAGGCATAAAGTTTCTGAGAGCAGAGTTGACTCATGTTCATATGCTCACAGACACTGTCTTGTTTTTCAGACCTCACTAAGATTAGGTTGTTGAAGAGTAACTGGATTACCCATTATTATTTTCACAAACAATAATAATTTCAGCTCTTCATTATAAAAAAATTTGCAAACTGCTCCTTAACCTGCCCAGATACAGCCACCTCCCTTTGTGACAGAGGAGCCACTCAAATTAAGTCATCACACAGCACAACAGGGCCAGAAATGCCTGGTGGAAAAAACATGTGGGACTTGTGTGAGAGGTAGGCGAAGCCCTTTGGAAGTGACTCCACTACCTATGGAAAAAAAATAATCTTGCTGCAACTGATCTGTTTCAAGAAATTCTACCTCCCTCCATCCGCCCCAGTTGCTCACTCCTACTCCCTTTTCATTCATTTCTCTCTCCATTGTGCCAAATGCATTTCCCTAAATTTGTCTGTGAGGTCACGGTTTAATTGAGAGGCCATAAATTTCCATGAGCCAGGGGAAGAAATCATAGACAGATTTTTAAAATACTTTCTCCATATTGATTACTAGCTGTGTCTAGAACTGTTCCCAAGCCACACTCAGCAATAGCATTTGGAATGCTGCATTCCAACAGCAGAGTTAAACAAAATCTCACAAAGGAGCAAATTGTTTACAAAAATAATAACTGCATCATTTTTAATTACCTTTTCTATTTAGACTACTGAAATTAATATCAAATAATAGTGTTACTCATCAGCTGGCAAGTTCCTACACATCAAAACTACAGCATTTTAAAATCCAGGCTTCAGTTCTTTTCAAGCTCAGCAAAAGGACAAGCCTCATCACCCAGCTACAGTAGACCCCTTCTCCATCCAGCACATCCTCCAAGTTCTAGAAAACCACAGCTAATTTCTTTGCATTTCCTAACATACATTAAAAGCTGTTCTGTTGCAAAACTTCTTCAGAAAGGAAGTAGAAACATGACTTTCTCTAATCATTCATTTCCAGAAAAGAGTGAGACAGTCACTCCTGCTGAAGCTGCGCCAGCCCCAGCTGTCCCAGAGCCGCCTGCTCCACCAGTAGAAAGCTCCCAAAAGACAGAAGGTAATAGAGAAGTAACACCATTATCAAGTCTGGTTCGTTAACAGAAGGGAAGAACAGGGAATCCTTAGAGTCAGGGAGGTAGAGACAGTAGCTGAAAGGAGACCACTAGTGATGAATGAAAGACAATAAAGAATAAGGACTCTCAGAGACAGAAGAAAGTAATTTCAAAATATCTCAATATATTAACAAATTCATTATATAGGCTGTAACAGAAGCTGATGCAGAAAGTTCTAAGTAGTAATTCTGAGATCTATTTCAGCTGCACCTTCTGGCACTCAACCAGAAGAGCCTGTGGACCCTATTGGGCTCTTTCTGCTACGACCCCAGGACGGAGAAGTTACTGTTGGTGAGTAAAAACACATTAGTCAAGTGATGTTTGTAAACTGTACCTGTTGCTTGACTATTTAGCCCTCCATGTATAGGAGACATCAGCGACACAACAGATAAATTAAACACTATTCATAATCTTATTTTATCCTATGACACAACAGATAAACACTATTCATAATCTTATTTTATCCTACTTCCCTTACAAGGTGGAAACATCACATTCACTGCCAAAGTAGCAGGTGAGAGCCTGCTGAAGAAACCATCAGTGAAATGGTTCAAAGGAAAGTGGATGGACTTGGGAAGCAAAGTGGGGCAACACCTCCAGCTACATGACAGTTATGATCGAAATAACAAGGTATGATTGGCAGAGTAAGGTTCTCAGTCTTCTGGATACTAATCTGTAATCTGGGGAAAATATAAACTAATATAGGAATGTTTTGATATTAAGGTACCCGAAGGCACACACAATGTTATACTTAATGCACAGAAGTCTGTGTTTTGACCATGCAGACAAGAGACAAGCACTACATAGAGACTCACACACAATGTTATACTTATGCACAGAAGTCTGTGTTTTGACCATGCAGACAAGAGACAAGCACTACATAGAGACTCTTGCGTACCTTATCTCTGATGAAGTGAGAAAATGTCTGGAGGACCAGGGGAGCAGTTTTGCACTATCTACTGCAGGATTCCCTCCATCTTCCTCTCAAGTAACAGATACTTCTTATATTTATAAGACAAACAATAAATCAGACAGATATTTAAGTATGGTCTATCTTAGTTTTAATAGCTCAAGCATTCAACTATTAGTGTTGGAATTTATTGTTCTTTTGCATCGTCTAGATTAAATAGCTGAGGATGATTTATTTCTACCACCAATGCATTGAAAGATCCATAAACAGGAACACAAGGGAGCTTGCACTATGACTGCTCGTCCTGTGTGCTATATGAAACGCTATCACCCTCTCCTGGATGGAACAGAACAAACCTGCTCACATTAGCTACTCCTCCTGAACTTTCAAATGTACTGTCTGCATCCTAGGTAGAGGCTGTACTTGTTTAGTGAACACTCTATTCCCGTTTCCAATGTACACGCAATTAGTGTAATGTGATGACTGCACACACCAGCACACAGCATAGTTTGCTAATATAACATTATATCCTTTGGAAGGCCTGTACTGATATTACTCTTTAGCTGTTCCTACTGAATTGGGGAAGCTATATGTATGTTTTTTATGACAGCAATGATTTACACGCTCAGGAGGTTCTTAATTCTAAAAGGACACAGAGGTATATTTCATCCCTTGCATATTTCTCTCCATGCCTTAATATGCTGGATTCTCTCTCTGTTTTACCATTTCATTTTCTAACTTATGAATTGTATCATTGGTGTCTTTTCTAGGTGTATACCTTTGAAATGGAAATCATAGAAGCAAATATGACTTTTGCAGGAGGGTACAGATGTGAGGTGGCTACCAAGGACAAATTTGATAGTTCTAATTTCAACCTGACAGTCAATGGTAAGATGAATTCCTGCCATCATCTTTGTTACTGTTTACTTTTTTTTTCCCCCCTGTATGTCCTCCAACAATTCCTTCTGGTACATAATGGCAACTGGACAAGGACAGGTCCAGGCACAGCTACAGAGGCCCACAAGTGAGGATTGGGATGGGTTGGCAGAGATACGCAGCAATAGAAGTAGCACTTGGATTTCACTCAAATCAGAATTGTGGTGCTCTTAAAGAAAGCACACAGAAAGATGCAAATCAACTCAACTTTTCTCTGGCTTGATTCTGATTTCAGATCCATTCTTTCATGATATTTAATTCCACTAGAATAAAAGAGTGGCAAAGTTCAGGCAAAAGGCAAAAGCTCAGTACTAAAAATGGATACTTGAAAAGAAGGGGAGAAATGGAAAGATTTAGACAAGTGACACTATTATCAATTCCTTTCTTACCAATAAATTCAAGTCATGCAGAAGCAACTTGTGATATAAAATTGCTTTAAGATAACCACTTTCCATAATACATGGTGCCACCCTCACAACTGCTATACAAAAGGCTTATCAGCAACTGAAAAAGAAGTACATCTTAACATCAACTCTCCCTAGTGTGGAAGAGTCTAGATAAAACAGTATAAACACGGACCACCTGAAAGGGTTGAATGTTTGGACCATTTCCTCTTTCAGTGGTTCTATTGAAGGGAATGCATCGTTAATTTGTGTCCAGCAATCAATGAGCCTAATATGCAAAGACAAGTTTATTGAAGAAACCCAATTAGCAGTGTCCATTTTTGAAGTTTCACTAGTTTGCTCTAGGACTCGTAAGATTTAGGAGCTGTGTCTTTGTGAGACACACAAAGTGTGTGAGAGAAGTATTTCTCCCAATAGCAGCAGCACACCTATTCATACCAACAGAAGCTTAGAACAGAGTTCTCTCTATGCAACATCCTCAATGGAGTTTCTGTACATCTCTACGTAGTTCCAGGAATTTACCTTTGCTTTCAGAAGATGGATCACAGAATCCCAAAATGATATGGGGTTGGAAGGGACCTCTGATGATCATCTAGACCAACCCCCTCCCAAAGCAGATCCACCCAGAGCAGGTTGCACAGGAACGTGTCCAGGCAGGTTTGGAATATCTCCAGATGGAGATTCCACCACCTCTCTGGGCAGCCTCTGCCAGGGCTCTGCCACCCTCACAGCAAAGAAGTTCCTCCTCATGTTTAGGTGTAACTTCTTATGTTCAAGATTGTGCCCATTTCCTCTTGTCCTTACATCTTAGTAGTAGTAATAATTAAGTGATAATTAAGTAATAATTGGGTATCAATTAAGTTACACATGAAACACTGGATGTTGAAAAGTAATTAGTGAAGGCGACATGTTTAAAGATGATGCTTCCATCTTTTCATATTTAAGTGATCACCATTTTCAATATAAGAACTTTAGAAAAAAAAGTCTATAAAGAAGAAGCTTTAGAAATGGCACTGTGTTTGTGCATTATTTTGACTTGCTCTCCCATTCTTGCTTGTCACTTTTTGTCACATCAGAAGCACCAATACCTGGAGACTTGGACATTCGTGCTGCCTTCCGACGCACGTGAGTATGTACAGTAGAAACTTAGGATGATCAGAGTATACTTCCACATGGAATTGATTACTTTTCTAGAAACTAACTAAAAGCAGAGTTGTTGTATAAACAAGCACAAAGATAGGGATGTCTACTAAGAAAATATTTCTATTAAGAAAATATTTCTACTGTTAAAATACTATACAAGTCCTGGAAATCATTTAAGAGAATTTAGACTATGTAGTAGCATAACAATCATGCTTATCTGCCATTATGCAATTGATAACATGTATAATTCTACAAACAACTTCAGCACTTTTTTTCCAGACCTGTAAAAAGCACCCCAGATGTAGAACAATAGAGAAGGAAAAGAATCTGTGTAGTGCCTAGTCTTGATTTGGTCTGGCTTGAGGAACTACCTCACGTATTTGACGTGAGCTCTGTAAACACATATCACTGATAACATTAATACAAGCATTTTGATTGTATTTGTCTTCATGTTCTGTAATTACATTAATTGAAGGAAGACAATGATACTGCAAGTGTCTGTGTAGATCAGATCTATGTAGATCTTAGATATTAAAGCCTGCAGGGTATTGCACTAGTGTTGAAAAGGCTATTCTCCTCACATCTGTAATATAGTCTAAATTGATATATGACTTAATGGAATAATGTTCCCTCCTATTAGTAAAATTTGAAAAATTGGTTTTTTTGTTTAGACATTAACACGTTTTTTCTCTGTTGAGTATTCTCCCTTTGCGTTATTCAGTTTCTGTTTCAGTTTTTATATATTTTTGCAAAGTTAACAGACCAAGAATATTCCAACAGACATCTATTTCTCTAACATAGGACACAAATCGTCTGTGGCAATTCCTTGAGTTTTCCACTAAAAGTGCTATTTTTATATGAGGTATTTTTTATTTAACATTCTATCAGGAAGAACTAAAAAGGCTCGCAGAATTTATCTACAGTCAAATCCACCTATAGGTAGCTGACCAGCCTCACTGTGATGCCTATTAAATAGAGGACACCCAGTACATAGCTGCATTGTGTTATTTCACTGCAGTGAAATTAAGCTTCAAGAGTTTCTCTTCTGGCTAACACAATTAAAAGATTTTAGAATCAGTTCAGAGTGAGCACAGTGTGAGCAGCTTCAGGCTGTTCAGATTTTCAGTTTCTTCTGTAAGAATGGAGCCAAATTTTGAACTGAACTGTTTAAATCTGAAGCTTTGTCTTTGATACCCTCCCTCAGGAGCCTGGCAGGAGGGGGGAGACGGATGACTTCAGCCTTTCTCAGGTAGCCACTGTCTGTGTCGGCAGACGAATTCAAGTCTAACAATGAACTGTCTCTCTCTGCTTAGGAAAAGGGGGGAAAAAAATAAACCCAACACAAATCACAGAACTAGCTGTAGTTTAAATTCCAAATAAGTCATTGCTTATAGTATGTAGTATTATATGAGTCAAATGACATACAAGGAAGTAATATTATGAGTATAAATAATGAAAAGAGTAGTTTGATAGTTCAGTGAGAGGCAGATTCATCCTCGGAAAAGGCACGTGTTTGGCAAGTGGCATCTTCTCACCACTGTCAGAAGAAAAATGTAACTTCAAACTATATGCATGTCTGCCCCCTCTGTTTTACAAGTTTTTCTCTCTACTGAGCACATGCTGACTAAAATTGCCACTGCTCACAGAAACCTACCAACACACATGTATATGAAAATCTGTTGTTTCCTTTCCTTTCCTTCCTCTTTATCCTGGTATCATTACATTTCTCACTCCATCCCTTTTGGTCCCGATTGTCTTCTACCAGAATGAAAATAAGAACTCTGAGATTAGATTTAACTCTATGCATGTTAAAGCAATTATTAGGGTCTCATCCTTCAGAAAAGCTAATCATCGATTGCTGGGCTTTCCGGAAAAGCTGATTTAAGTACCACCTGGGAAGCAGTAAGGTGACTAGTTATTGTCCCAGCTGTAGATTCTGATTTCCTGAATATTTGATCACAAGCAGCCCTCCTCAAATTTGGGATTATACTAGTGATTTTTATATACATTTTTACACCTGCAAACACTGAAAATCTGCTGAAAGTTAGGAAAAAAAGTGGTGAAAAATACACTTTTATGTTTGAGCATTATCGCCAGAAAATTATCTTTTCCAGTACTGTACTATCTTGAAAGTAATCACAGAAACAAAAATGGTACTTTCTTAATAAAAAGATCTCTTCCAACAACATATTCAAAATTACACTGATTCAAAATCGTTACTTATTCTCACTAACCTTGCATTGTCAAGCAGCACAAGTTTGGTACTCATTTCTTTTCCATTTTATTAACAGTACTGTTAAAATGTCCATCATTTTTCTGTTGAGGCTGTTTTCTTACTTTTTAAAATATTTGTTCCTACAATATTGAGTCTGACTTTTACACTTCTACAGACAGACTGATTTTCTCTGAAGCAACTAGCACTGTGTATTGTCAGAGACAGCATTATGGGCTACCACTACCACCAGTAAAACTGAAAAGAATTTCTGTGTATAAAACAATAATTAAATATGAGGTGTTACTGCTGGAAGAACCTGAATGGCATCACCTTATACTCAAGACAAAGGAGATGTCAAGGAGCAGCTGAACATTGATGATGGGAGACTGAGATGAAAAAAATGCATTTTGACTTCCTAAACCCAGTCTGAATGCAAAAAAGACCTTTTTCTTTGCTAGGTTGAATAATCAGTAGTCATGAAATCCAGCGTAACTCCCAATACTTTTACACAAAATCCCTAAAGTGATTTTTTTTTTTAATTAAAGCCAAAGAAGTGACTTTACACTATGTTTTCAGAGTAGATCTGTACTTCAAATGTTCAGAAGCACAGCTAAACCGCATTTGATTCAGAACACCAAAAATAACATTGTGCATTCCATCTGAGTTCACCACATATAACAGAAGGAATTACACATCAAAAAACTCCTGCTTGTTGCTTCTTGCCCTCACAAATCATCACCATGTTGCTTGCCATGACGCTTGCTGAACAACTGTATGTTGAACCTCATCCCAGAAGCAAAGTCAGATCAAGAATTCCTCCTTTAGCTCTCTCAAGCACCAATGATGTGACACTTTTTTCAGTATAACGAGTGTGGAATCACAAAGAGCCTTAAGAGACAATTACAGCTGGGATAATACTAGAAAAAAAAAAGTCCCACAAGGTTGGTTAAATACTGCCCCACACTGTTAATTTCCATATTACTGAAACAATGGCTTTCCAAAAGTACTAATGATTCTAAAGGAAAGCTTCTGCAACATCTTTATGTTAATTAATACATTCCAGATCAATATGACCACCAAGTTAATACCCTATACAACTTCATCCATAATCAGTTCCAGAAAAAATGTAAGTCCGTTAAATATATTTGTTAAACCCATATGAAGACAACTATGGACAAAGAACCTAATTACGTCACCATCCATGTCAGCGCACATTCTAAATCATTCTAAACCCATCTACTACTCCCCTATATAAAATATAATCTACATAATGATATAGTCTCACAAGCTATTCCCACTTCCTTCTGAAACTAATTATAGTTTTCTGTTATTATACAGTACCGAGGGACATGAAGAAGGTGGAGAGTTTAATTTTAGTTCCTTACTGAAAAAGAGGTGAGTAAAAATCCACAGTTTTACAGAAATAAAGTAACCAGCTTCTGTTGAACAACTCAGAAAACACTAAAACTAGAGTAAGTCAAAGTTTCATAAATTCAGAATCCTTGTAGTTTTCCTAAAGCAGCTCTAACTGGAAAAAGAATGAGAGGTAATTATGGCAACTTCCTCAAATACTCAGCATTTGCTGCATTTTTGCAAGGTTTATAATGGAGAAAAAAAAAAAAAAAAGAAGAAAATAGAAAATTATCTTTCCCAAGATAGAAAAGGCTAGGACTATGGTAATTATGTGCTTCCACCAGCACTTTTCTTTAAAAAAAACAAACCTCAAACCAGAATAATTTACAATACCTGTCTATAATGCTGTCTTATTAAGAATTTTCTGTCCTAAGTTTCCACAATACTTTGCATCAGAGAGCTGGGAGGACAAGTCTTTTTATTAGATATCTAAACGTTACTACTACACTATACAATTTTATATTATGTATTATATAGCTGTTTATCATATATATAAAAAGATAGTCTATGTTGCATAAATATTATATACTTTTTTTTTTTTAATTTTCCGATTCTAACTTGCTTTTACTCTCATGTTTTGCGTGGAATTTCATCTCCCATTCTCATATAAATATTATATACTTTTTTTTTAAATCTTCCGATTCTAACTTGCTTTTACTCCCACGTTTTGCGTGGAATTTCATCTCCCATTCTCATCATTCCTTGCCACATCTGTTTTCATAACCTGTCTACTTAATGTTTTTCTCCTTTTACCACCATCTAAATCTGGATGTTTTGGATTCCACTGTTGCCAACAGAGAGTAAGATTTCTATTTAATTTTATTACAAATGCATGGGTCAGACTGGATAGAATAACCATTTGGTTTGAAATAATGCACGCAACTTCATCTTTCTTACATGTAGAGCATGGCAAAAATTAAATAGTATGAAAGAAAATTATCAGCCACCATTTTCTGAGACAGAAATGCTTTTAGGCAATTAGAAGTTAAAGATGGACCATTCAATACAAATCACTGCATTCCTCTGAACGTCCTTTGTTTTCCACCATCACTTTCTTTTATAATATTTTATAAATTGTCCTTGAATTTCCCAATTTTCTCAATAACCCACTGCTATCAATTCCTATTTGTCATAGAAATTAAAATCAGAAAAACCCCTTGCATAATATGCCTGCTGGTGCCTGTCAAATTTTGTTCTAACCATCCTTAAACATGTTAAGTAAACATATTACTGAAGTCACTTATTCCATAAATGTACAGGCTTCTCTGTTACAAAACGTTTCTTTATGTTACAAGTGAAGTTTCCATTGCTCATTATGATCCCATTACTCCAAGCATGATCCTTTCTGTTTATTGCACCTGGCTGCTCACTCTGTCTTTCCAGCTCCTGAAGTTACTATAAACGCTTGTCACTTGACTGATGTTTTGCAAATCTAAACTTACTCAGTTTAAGTTTTCACCATCAACTGCTTGGATGAATGTTGGTGTGAATCTGTGTTCAGCTTCTGCTCAGGTATTGGTATTGCTAGTTATAAAAAGTGTTTTATCTCCACAAAGACTACAGGACTGTGTAGACATCTGAATTAGCTTGGTTACAGAAGGTAATAAAGCCACAATCGCCTCATGTTTCACTCAGGTTAACTCACCCACTTTCCAGGGGGGCAAACAAGGTAAAGTAAGCCCTGTATTATGCTATATGCAATGTATCCCACTAGAAGTAAATTCTTGCTTTGCAGTAACACTACATCCAGATTTATTTTTTTTAAATTCTAAAGTAGGGAAAATATGCTTTCTGAATAATGGCAGTAATCAAAACTGTACAGGTTTGAGAGCTCAAATAGAGGAGTTGTACACACATTCTAATTTCTATGAAAATGTAAGGCAAAAAAGAATGACCTCTTTTTAAAAATTTTAAATAAATGGAGGCCAGCATGAAAATATTTGCATAATTTTGCACAGTGACTCCAGCTGGAATGAAGTGCCCCTCTCCTCGTGCCTTTCCCTTCTGCCTTTGTAATTACTTTCAAGCAGTGACAGAACTCTAACTAGTAGTAAAAATCTCCAGTATTTCCAGAAATGTTCAATTTGTGGACTTAACTATTCATTATTTGTTAGACTAAAGATATAATTCATTAAATGAATAATACATATTTCACTGTACTTTATCAGAGTTTTTGACCTTTCTTGACTTACAAATCTCTGTTTAGCGAATTTAAGCATACTGATTAAGTCACTGCTCCTAATTGTTTTCTGAAGTCATTTTAGAATTTGTGGACATTCAGGTTTTACACACCACAGGTTGAAGACCACTCCTATATTAATGGGAATGGATAGGCATTAAAAAAACTCGAAGTGGAATGAAAGTATTCTTCATTAAAATAGAATAGAAAAAGAGACCTCATGCTAAGGAACTCTCAAGAGCTTTGTGGATTCAAATAGAATTGAAGATTATTCTTTTACCACTGCTGCTTTGTCCCACCTAATGTACAACTGCTCCTCAATCCAGAGGTAATGAACATTCCCACTATAATAAAAAGAGCTTCATTTAATACTGTATCTCCTATTGCTGTAATTTAATTAACTGGTGTTGACATACAGATGTCATGGGCCAAGGAGAGGTCACTAGGAAGAGGAAGGGAACAGCTGTCACAGAACTATTAAATGGGATAGTGAGCAGAGACCTTGAAGGAGGTGACAGCTGACAGGGTCCAATCAGTTGACAGTAATGGGATAGGAAGGAACCATCTCTGGGATGTACAAAACTATTTTTAACCCCTCCACATATGTTTAAAACCTATCAGCTGCATATTCCATTTACAGCAGATTCACTAAGCTGCATCTTAATGCCCCCAAGCGCATAGTTAACCTATGAGGTGATCACTCTGAATAAGGATCCCCAACATCAGGGAGAGTAACGTCAGGGTGGGAGAAACTTCAGGAGTCCAAGTGCTCTATTACTTTGCGTACACTGCTTAGTCCTGGGGGTAGTGGATGGGTAGAGCTCAGCTGTGGGATCTCTGTGTCTTTATGGGATCCAAGAGAAAGTTTTAACAAATACAAAATGGTGAAAAGGAGTCCTGGGATGGCAAAGATATTTTTTCTCTTCTTTTGCAGAACTCTATTAAACACTATACAGATTACAACCTTTAGCTTTTACATGCAGCTTACAAGCCTTTCCTTACAATTAGAAAATACTCATATTTCCAAGTAAGAGTCTATACTCTTGCTAATGATCAAATTTCTTGTATTTCAGCTTGCATACACCAAAACAATATTGCCAGTTATAACAGTGGAACGACATTGAGTAATGGAAAAGCTAAAGCAAAAATTAAGGAAGTCTTCTCAGTAGTGACATATACTAGACTGCGGAATTGCTTCCAAACTGGAAGATTTTTCTCATGATGTATTTAAAAATAACTCACACAAAATGTTTTTGAATATGAAAAACTCTACCTGCAAATTTTCAGGCAAAGGGGGTGTATACAGATGAGCATATAAGTAGGCAGATAGACAAAAACTACACTAATATTTATATAATGCCTGACAGAAAAGAGTAACATTTGAATCTGTTAAGTCTTATTTCCTATGATTTGGTATTTCCTTTTGAGATGCACAGGACATTAATTGTACTAGTACAGTAAGCTCAGCACATATTAGAAATACTATATATTCCTAGTTTTATGTACTTGTATATCTATTCCAATTCACATGTATTTAGAAATATTTTAGAGTTGCTTATTGATACGATCAGGGCAACTAGGCCAAGAACTGCTTATGATAAAAAAAATATAAATCTGGGTGTATTTGGCAAATCAGTTCAATTGCCAGGCAAAACTACGAAACATTTCTAGCTGCCTGAAATTAAGTGACAGATATATGGAGAAGATTAAATTTGTCGGTGATGTTAATGCACTGTTATGACAAAGCAAATAGCCAGTAGGCTGCAGTTATCACAAGGAGTCAAACTTCAGATACACCTATCAATTCAATGAGTGCTAGTGAGGGCTTAGTGAGTGCTAAACCACTCCAAAGATATAAGATATTGCATACCATATTTCAGTTCAAACTCACCGAGGCAAAACCCTCTTCTCTTGCTTCCTTTCTGTTCAAGAGCTATGAAGGTGCTGGAAATCCCAAGCCTGGATTACAGTACTTTAATAAATACTCTTTACATAGGGCTCTCTTTACAAGCAGGCAATAAAGGGAGTACAAAAAATGTTTGGTTACACCTGCTGTCTAGGCTGACAGAGTATTACTACTTTAAAAAGTAGTAATATTCTTCACAGACTAATGGAGAACTGTTCTTTCCCTGAAAAAAAAAATATTAAAATACGCCCAATAATCCTCCAGTTTTCTCTGCCTTACCTGCTGCATGACTTTTGTGCACGATGGGGATTACCACTGAACATGGCTTCATTGTAAGGCTGTGTTCTGCTGCACTGGAATCTGCTTGGTCCTGGTAATATCAGAAACAACAGCCACAGGAAATTCCTTTTCCTAAAGAAATTTTAAAGAAAATGTTACTTCTTTCACCCTTTTTCTGTTTACCAAAATGCAAACTATGACAGGCAACAACTCCATGATGACATGGCAAAGCAGAGCTATTTGTTTTCCTGTAAGGCGATCAGCCATAATTAGGAAGAAGCAGAAGCACTTAACATTTCTCCTAAAAATTGCAGAGTGGAACTGCACTAAGTGTGGGAGTGAGTTTGGCTTCGTTAGACAACAGCATTTTTCTTAAGCTTATTTCAGAAATTTTGCATGAGCTCCTTCATCTCCCTACTGCTGAAGCACAGGCTTGTTCTGCTAAAGGTGAAGGTGACATTAATGACTCTTTTGTATTTACACATGATCCCTCTTCTTTCCTGCCCATCGGGATGCTGCATGTTTTTCTAAACGGTCCTCTAAATCATTCTGGAGTACAGCAGCTTCTTGCGCTCAGTAAATCGGTAAGATTATGCCAATTTCTTTTTCTATTTCTGAACTTTTTTAATTAAAAGAGGATGACAGAAAAAGAATGCTTTTCCCAAAGCCAGAAAACCACATTTTCACTTGGTTTTGCTAAACCAAACAAGAATTCTTCCATGATCATTAGTTCTTTGGTTAAATTATGAAATACACAGTTCATTGTAAATATTGTCTTGTTTGCCACTACTCACCAATCTATGTGCCTTTATGCTTTCTAGATTGCTATAGCCAACAACTGTCTTTACAATAGGTGATAAATTTTTTAATAATCTGTGATTTATTTAGTGAAGAGAAAAAACGTCCTGAGTAGAAAATGACTTGTTTCTTATTAACATAAACCAACTGCCTGACTTCTAAAGTGTTCTCAGGATATCAGTTCAGTTCCTCACTTTGCCACATGTTTTGTGTATGACCATGACAGGAAAATAAGCCTTCTTGTGTTTCCACTACCCATCGTTAAAGGGAAGTTAATATTTATTTGCTTTGGCTATTAGAAAGTAAACCCTTTAGGACAGTGACTGAGTTTTAATCACTGTATACAGAAACATAAATAAAACCAGTCACCAGTTTTATTTAATTATTTTAGGCATTAATATAGCAAGAAGTTAGACGGCTACATTTTTTATTAAGAAATGGCTTCATGTAGCCAATATGTAGTTCTCCAAGACTATGGCTGTTTTTAAGTCCTCTCAAGAGTGGCATTCAGATACTCCAATCCATTTCTGCAGAGGTGAAGGAAAATGTGAATCACAATCAGATGTTGATGTCTGGGAAATCCTGAGGAAAGCTCCTCCTTCCGAATACGAGAAAATAGCTTTTCAGTATGGTATCACTGATCTGCGTGGGATGCTGAAACGCCTCAAACGCATAAAGAAGGAAGAGAAAAAGAGTACAGGTTGGTGAGCTGTAGTTATTCCAGACATATGTGTTCACATCATCTTCTTTGGGAGTTCTCCAGATATTAACATGAGCTGAACAGCAGCCAGACACCAGAACATGAGAAATAGGAGTTTCCAATTCCAATTATTACATGGTCTTTACATGCAAAACACTGATTACTAAAGATTAAAGCTAGGCCCAAAGCTCTGAGCTACCTTGCTTGGAAACTCTGGATATTCCAAACCTGCTCATTTTACTAGTTTCTTCTACTTATCTTTCCCTGAACATAAGCCACCACCACTACCCCCCCCGCCCCCAAAACTGGTCAGCATGTCAGGAATCAGTGATACAGCTAAAGAATTTAATTTCCATTAGGATGATGCATTTGGAATTCTTCAGCCTTTTTTAGTCTTGTGAAGTAGTAATCGCCTGATTTTAAATAATTTGTTTTAAAAGTCTGAAACAGAGAAGGCAAGCTGCCATTCATTTGTACTGAGAAGGTCAGTGTCGTTTTCCTACATGGGCAGGTGTAGCTGTAACTCTATTTAGGATATGTTGAAGGACAAACTCCTATCTGATTTAGAATATTCCACTTTGCTTATTTAAGTTTCTATCACATGTTTTTCACCCTATGTTAAGTAAAACCAGAAAACAGAACAGGATGAAGAACAGACAGAACTGGTAGAAATGCAAACAGGGATGCAGGAAGTAGAGAAAGTTTAAGATGATAGCAAACAACAGGAAAGGGAATAAAGATTTACTTTCCTGAGAGAGAATGTTTAAAAAAAAATTAGTATAAAAAATGACAAAGATATTCTTTTTAAAAAATAAAAATCGTTATTTTTATATAGCATTCCTCAAGAAACTGGATCCAGCTTACCAAGTGGACAAAGGGCAAAAGATTAAATTAATGGTTGAAGTTGCCAACCCAGATGCTGATGTGAAATGGCTGAAGAATGGACAGGAGATCCAAGTGAGCGGCAGGTAAACCAGACATATGGGAAATCCAAAGATGAATAAGCTACAACTTGGACAAAGTGGAACAACTAACTTTTCTTAGAAAAAAAAGCAATAAATTAGGGAGAAATAGCAGCTGAAGAAGAATCTACATAGTGCTTTGACTGTTCTCATGATGTTTTCTTTTTCTTCCCTCTGCTCTATATATCTACATGTGGAACTGGATGCTTACATCTACCTCCTCAGCAAGTAAGTGCTCAGATTATATTCTGATTGTTCTGTGCATACCCAGGGTTCAATGCTACTTCTTGTGGTATGGGATATACTTCAGTGTAGCTGTAAAACCAATTTCCAGTGATTTTGTGCTGAAGCCATGACAAAGCATTTTTACTGGCAGGCAGGTTTGCTGAATAGCTACATGTTAGAAAAGCACCCAGCACCATTCACAGGAGTTTGTATGTCTCACACTTCCATGAAGATTTATTTCTCCATAACTTCCTATGCTAGTTTTTCCAAACACTACTGCTGTCCACTGCACCAGGGCAGGGATATAGGGCTTGAAGCCTTAACAAACCTTCCCACTGATGTCAGAAAAAAAGAAGGAGCCTTTTTAGAATCACAGAATGGTTTGGGTTGGAAGGGACCTTGTTTCTGCCAGACAGCAGAAGACAGTGACTGGGTCCAAAAGAGTTACTCTCAGATAATTACATTTAGATTCTCTTTTCAGATATATTTTTGAGGCTGTTGGGAATAAGAGAATACTGACCATAAACCACTGCTCTCTGGCTGATGATGCAGCATATGAATGTGTGGTAGGGGAGGAAAAGAGCTTCACAGAATTATTCGTAAAAGGTAAGCAACGGTACCAAAAGGAAAGAGATCTCCCCTAACAATTCGAATTACTGTCACCTTCTCTACTCTCAGATTAGTTAATCTCATAGGAAAGGAAACTTCCAAACATGTACAAATTCTGACATCTATTGAGGTAGATATTTTTCTTATAGTTAAAGGAAGGAAAGCTTTCCCCATAACTGCAACTAAGAAAGCACAGGAAAACAGCACGGTAATGGTTACCATTAATTCTCATTTTGAAAGTGGTTTACATCTTCCAACAACTGGTCTAGAAACTTACTTTAAAAATTTGATTCCGCTCAAGATAAACATGTGCCTCAAGCTCTACAAACAGATCAATCAGTACAGAAAAGTAATGCCTCTAGTTTAAAATTTCAGAATATATATGAAAACTAATTAATCCTACATTTGTATGGTGCCTCATGAAGCAAAAACCAAAAGGTCATTTGATAATACTGATAATGTGATTTGGCATAATAGATTTTCAGTTCCAACAAAGACAGCATCACCATGTATTTAGCCAAGGGCTCCTTCTGTGGAGTGCAGGGTGGTGAGATCTACCTCTGGCCTTCGGTCTTTCAGAATACTCTCTTATTAAAAATCTCTTCATTTCCAGAACCTCCAATCCTGATCACTCACCCACTGGAAGATCAGATGGTGATGGTTGGAGAGAGAGTGGAGTTTGAGTGCGAAGTGTCTGAGGAAGGAGCTACTGTGAAATGGTAAGGTAGCAGAAAAGGGAAAAAAAAAACAAACCAAAAACACACCACCCAAACAACATGAAACCACACCCCTTCATGGGACATTCTAGGACCAGTGTTTGTGGACAAGAGTTGTGGAATAAAAAGGAAGAAGACATAATGGTTTTCAGGAAAAGATTGATCCTCCTCCTATATGTCAAACACTGGGAATATGGCAGAAAAGAAATTAAGTATAGATATTGCATAGTGTCTCTAGAATTTCTCAGCCAGTGTTTCAGGATACCACTGACTGCTGAGCTGTTAGCTTTAAAGTTTTCTAAACACTTGACAGCAGTGTCTAACTATTGCCCAGCATAATCAGATCTGTAATGTGATGAACTTGCTGTACTCTATGGAATCTTTTGGCTTTCTCAACTGCAGTGAGGTGTTTTTTGGTTCGTTTGTTTGTGTTGGGTTTTTTTGAAGTATTTTTTCTTAGGTAAAAAGTCAGTGTCTCTTGAGGGACAAGAGACACTAGAGGGAAAGTCATTGACTTATTTTAACATACCTGTTGTGATGATCCTGCAAAGCCAGTCATTATGCATATGCAGCGAGCAGGATTAAGATGACAAACATTTAGACCATAGAGCCCATTTTGCCGGGCATTCCAGCTGAGTGGAAGCTGGAAGGCTCACACTGCTTGGACAGGCACAGCAGGCAGTGCTCACATACCGAGGCTTACACACACTGTTCTCACTTCATTTCTCTACCAGATGAAATTCTCTTGTGCTTGTTAACAGCTTCAGGCACATGGTTATCAACTGTTCCCACAATGGCCATTACATTCCTGGAAAGTGCCAACCACTCATCTGCTCTCCCAAAGGAAGGAACTGGGAATTTAAATAGAGCCCAAGAGCTAGTACAGCGTATGCATTACACTATTAAAGCCACACGCACAGGCACGCACTCGCTATTGTTGAGGAACTGCTTACAGATAGATGCCTGGTCACAAGAGATGGGGACGAGGAGATCTGTCCCTCTCAGAGCACAGTGCAGCTGCCACACTTTGATCCTCTGCCTTTGAACAACTCCCATACATCTTGCAGAGCTGGTATCTGTGGGATGGGCATTTGGTGTGACAAGGGCAAACCAGCAGCTGTCTCAGCCTGAAATGCAGCAAGTGGTCAGAGAAACTCTTCAAATCATAGCAACGCAATTAGATGTTTACAGTGTATTTTACTGGTTTTTATTAAGTGAGACTCAGTGATCTTTGGCAACAAAGGGAGCCTTTTGGACAACAGAGAGAAGCGTCCAGGGAAAACATGAAACAGTGTGGGGAAAGAGTTCCAGTTTTATGGCTCACTAGGGAAATGCTCAACAGTTTAAGCCAAGTAACAGGCACTAACTCAGGGCACCTGTTATAGCTCTTGCACCCTTTAAACCTGGGATATAAAATCACAAGCACATGAACAAAAGCAATTATGGGACTTGCACAAGACAGAAATAAGACTTACAGCCTCTTAGGCATGGATATCAGACCAGTGCTTGGAGAATTCATTATGTGGGTCTCTTCATAGTAATCGGGAAAGAATGTTTTCTTGATCACCAGGAAAGGTCTCACATTATTATTATGCAGTACTATGGAATAGCTATTTCTAAGCTTCAGATGGTCTTGGAAATAATATAATTCTTGAAGATGTAATAAAATACGTAGTTTTGACCTGATTTTTTCATCTCTGAATGGCGGATGTATCAGTTCCCAAAGAAAACAAACTATAGTAATGTAACCGTATCAATCAATCTGTGCGTCTCCATTATCACATAGTACCTGTATCAGTGATCTCTCAAAAGATATTAATCAATTTATCCTTAGAATTTAAACAGGAAACAGGAAAGCATTTCCAGACAGAAAAAAGAGGCATTGACTGAAAGTTCAGAAGAGGTATTTGATCTTGCAAATGTTTAGGACTTGGATAGACTAAACCATGGCTGACCTACCTATTATTGCACTAGTTCTGTTTCAAGTGTGAGACTGGACCAAATGACCTACAGTGGTCTTTAAACCAACAGTTCTACGGTGGCTGTTGCTTTTTTTATAATCCTGTAACATTACCTTAGATGAAGTTTCTCACTTTTCACTGCAGCAGAAATGATATCTGGGAGTTCTTTTTTGAGGTTTACAGTTTTATCACTCCACTAAGTGTCAGTACACCCCTCTGCACTCTACTCATACACAGTATCAGCAGTGTACTAGTCAGCAAAACAAACACAATTTAAATATACTATTCTCTTCGCAGGGATTTAAGGCACCAGCCATCGCAAATAGTCTATTTTCATTAATTAGGCAAAATTTCAAGAGATCTCTTTCTTACCAATGTCTGAATAGAATATTCAGATAGATTTCATGAGCCACATGTCAAAATACATCACCAAAACATAAATTAAGAAGTTCAGCTTTGGAAAACTAGCCACAGTGCACCTGCCTGGTTTTGCCACAGCAACATATTGAAATTCTGGATTACAGTCCATTTTCAGCAATTCAGCAAAGGTTTAGGCATTGCATTGTAGCACTTGTTTCAGAACTAATCTTCATGAATGAGAATATCAGCCTTAAGAGAGCATCTTGCATGTGGCCTCAGACTCTTGCCACTGAGCAAGCAGAGGAAACATTATCCTGACGTAACACTAAGAGTGTGGTTTCATGTGGTTGTTCTAGGCATCTTCTGTTTCCTCCCTTATTAGCGCTGTAGTCCTGTGATCTGGAAGGGATGCCAGTGTTTTTCTAAATCAACTACAAAGAAACATCCTGATGTAACACTAGGAGTGTGGTTTCATGTGGTTGTTCTGGGCATCCTCTGTTTCCTCCCTTATTAGTCCTCCCTGTAGTCCTGTGATCTGGAATGGATGCCAGTGTTTTTCTAAATCAACTACAAATTCCAGTAAGTTGTGCTGTAAAGAACAGTCAGGAGGGAGTAACATTTTGAAATGCAGCTGCAGCAGGTACATCTAAGGCACAAATTGTAGGATTCCTATCCCCATTTAAAGATTTGATCCTGTGACTTACTTCAGCAGACTCTAACAGAGGCAAAAGGTTTTCTTGCATACATCTACCTGAAAATTACAGCTATAGTATTTTAATGAGTCCCTATGTAGAATTTCAGTTTGCTGTCTTGTAAGCTCATTTGTTAAGCTGAACAGTCACTGGTAACAAATAAGGGCAATAACAAAAGACAGAAAGAAAATTCTTTCTCTATTAAAAGCATAACATCTTTCCTATTAAATTCCAGTAAGTTGTGCTGTAAAGAACAGTCAGGAGGGAGTAACATTTTGAAATGCAGCTGCAGCAGGTACATCTAAGGCACAAATTGTAGGATTCCTATCCCCATTTAAAGATTTGATCCTGTGACTTACTTCAGCAGACTCTAACAGAGGCAAAAGGTTTTCTTGCATACATCTACCTGAAAATTACAGCTATAGTATTTTAATGAGTCCCTATGTAGAATTTCAGTTTGCTGTCTTGTAAGCTCATTTGTTAAGCTGAACAGTCACTGGTAACAAATAAGGGAAATAACAAAAGACAAAGAAAATTCTCTCTCTATTAAAAGCATAACATCTTTCCTATTTCTTTTTCCACTTAAGTACCAAAGAGAAAAACTTTTTCATTTACAAACTGCAGCAGTATTCAAGTAACAAAAATATACTCAAATAATAATGAAAAATATAAAATGTTACAAAAGGAACAGGTTGAGAGTAAGTACCAAAGAGAAAAACTTTTTCACTTACAAACTGCAGCAGTATTCAAGTAACAAAAATATACTCAAATAATAATGAAAAATATAAAATGTTACAAAAGGAACAGGTTGAAGGTATTACAAGTTATTTTCTTGCAGCCTAAGTACCAAAGAGAAAAACTTTTTCATTTACAAACTGCAGCAGTATTCAAGTAACAAAAATATACTCAAATAATAATGAAAAATATAAAATGTTACAAAAAGAATAGGTTGAAGGTATTACAAGTTATTTTCTTGCAGCCTGTTTATATTAGTTATGATTAGTAACAGGAAATCTTCAAAACTTCATATGCATTTTTGTGTGCCCTTGACTAAATAACTTGAATCCTCTCTGCTCGTTTCCCTTCATGACGATTGGAAATTACAATAATTAAATTTCCTCCCAGGCTGGATGGTGAAGCTTAATTTAGTAATGTCTTAAATACACTCTGGCATCCTTGAAATGGAAAGGGCTACAAAATCCAAACTACATCTTCATTTAAATCCATCCTAAAATTTTCTTCTTTTCCTGATGCCCATAAACCATGAGTTTTTAACAATTATCATTCACATCAAGGAAATTAAAACTTTTAAGTCTTTTCCCAGCAAGTCCCATTTACCTTATGGTAGCTTTTTAAATAGTAAATTCCCTGAAGTGTGTCTTCATTCCTGTACCTTCTACAGCATTTCACAAACCTTCATGTTTATCCATAGCATATGAATAGCAACAATCAAGTAATTCCTTGTGAGGGAACTCTCCTGAAGTCAAATATCTAGTGAAAATTAACGGACAAGCTAGAAGCATTCTGGTTCTGGCTCCACTAACATTTGTGCAATGGTCTCTTTTTCACTAACTTGAAATGCTACAGAGACTGGATTCATCTTGTGTCTTCCAATCCTTAGTAACATTGACCTGAATCTTATTCTCCTCCTCCAACCATAGAAAAATGACTCAACACTATTTGGCATTGCAGGGAAAACTTCATCCCTGTACCTTCTACAGCATTTCACATACCTTCATGTTTATCCACAGCATATGAATAGCAACAATCAAGTAATTCCTTGTGAGGGAACTCTCCTGAAGTCAAATATCTAGTGAAAATTAACGGACAAGCTAGAAGCATTCTGGTTCTGGCTCCACTAACATTTGTGCAATGGTCTCTTTTTCACTAACTTGAAATGCTACAGAGACTGGATTCATCTTGTGTCTTCCAATCCTTAGTAACATTGACCTGAGTCTTATTCTCCTCTTCCAACCATAGAAAAATGACTCCACACTCTTTGGCATTGCAGGGAAAAGGACGGAGTTGAGCTGACACGGGAAGAAACATTCAAATACCGATTCAAGAAAGATGGAAAAAAGCAGTATCTAATTATTAATGAGTCAACCAAGGAGGACAGTGGACACTACACTGTGAAGACCAATGGTGGGGTATCAGTCGCTGAACTCATTGTGCAAGGTAGGCACAGGTATTATTACAGAAACAGAGAAGCTGAAAAAAGAAAACAAGCTGAAGGTAACCTTCTCCAGGATAGTTCACAGGGGCAGCATAATCCTTAGCCAGGGAAAAGGAAGACTTAATAAGGGGCATAAGGTTTGATAATAAAGGCCTCAAGGAGAAGTCAGACCTGTGTGCCGGATGTAACAGATACCCTGATAATAACAGGCGCTTAGCTCTCGGTCAGTTAAAGCCTGTATGCTATGGGTTTCCCTTCATCTTTCACCCTTCCACAAACAGATTGCTCAGCCTGAGCCTTTTCTACTCAGTAACTCCACACTAACTGTCTACCACAGAGCTATTCTGATTTGTTGATGTGTGTATCGATTACTTTCACAATATCAGAGAAAAAGCTGGAGGTTTATCAGAGCATTGCGGACCTGACAGTGAAGGCACGTGACCAGGCAGTCTTCAAGTGTGAAGTTTCTGATGAAAACGTGAAAGGAATCTGGTTGAAAAACGGAAAGGAGGTGGTCCCAAATGAAAGGATAAAGATCTCCCATATTGGCAGGTTAGTCTTGTTTCAGAAAAAAAGGTACAGGCTTGGGTATTGCGTTACAATTCACAGGAACTATTATCTCAGATGATAGGAATATAAGGCAAAACTTTGTCCTGGCTCCAGCTATAAGGAAAAATATCAAAAACCTTCTCTTATGCAATCAATATACAGTGACAGACTTGCTTTGGTACGCATACAGTCTTTCAGTGTTGGCATATTTTGCATGTATTGCATCAGTGGTATATCAGCAGAATTCATTCTCCATTTTCATTAGGATTTCATGTTTTGTTGCTATTCAAACAATCCAGACAATACATTGTTGATAACTTTAGAATTAGCAGTAGTGTTTAGAGAGATTAAGATAGCACTGATGTATAAACCCCTTCAGAAAAATTAGTGTTTATACTAACATATACAGGTGTGCAATTCTGTGCTCAAGTTTCTTAGCATTTTAACTACTAATGGGAATGGAGACCAAGAAAATTCAGAAGATACACAAACATTGCATGTTAGGTAAAGCCTTCTTTGGTACTTCCTTTTTGTATCCTGTTTTGAATTTACAATAATACAGGGAGGGAGCATCAAGTTTTAGCTTGTTTGTTCAGAATTTATTGGAGTCACAACCTGATCAAATGAAACCAGTCAGTAGTGTTACAACTACCCTAGTAACGGTAAAGGACTTGACTAAAGCAGAGGAACTGCTTCCTCTATTCAGACTGGACATACAAATCCATTCATAGACAACATGCTGACGTGGATTTGCTTGAATACTGGAAGTAGAACAGTCTACAGCCCTGACAGTTATTGACCTGATGTTAGGGCAAGTGGAGAAGAAATAGTAACGTCCTTGATTATCCTGTAGCCTGCACCTCGTCTCTTGAGATAGCCCTGTTTCTCCTGGGGAGGTAAGGTAAGGGAGTGGAATATATTTTTTTCATGTTTCCAGAATCCATAAGCTAACTATTGAGGATGTAACACCAGATGACGAGGCTGATTATTCCTTCATCCCTCAGGGATTTGCTTACAACCTTTCTGCCAAGCTTCAGTTTTTGGGTAAGTTATCTTCAAATAAGTACTAGAAATTGCAGAGGAATAAAAATGATGGCATTAATCATGGTTATACCAGGAAAGAGTAGGCAGAATCGCTTTTCTGGTACCTCAATATAGACACACAGGTCTTCCCTGTCACTTTGTGTTATTATTAACACATTGTTTTACAGAGCCTGTTTTCCAGTTTATTGCATTAATCTGTTGATATACGTGCCTTATGAGATTTTAATGATGAATAGTTTTGAAATTACTGGGTACAGATACTATGTAAATTCTGTTTTCTGATCTATTTTTCCCCCCCTTCTTTTTCCTTCAGAGGTCAAGATTGATTTTGTACCAAGAGAAGGTAAGAACAGCAGTTATTCTTTATATGCAAGTAAATATGTTTTAAATTTCAAAAGAAGCAGTGTATTTTCATTTTTAATTTAATACATGAATATTCACCTTGGTTTTTTCTCTATACAGAACACTCAAACTATGTTTAAAACCTATTTTCTCTGCCCTTGCTACAGAACCTCCCAAAATCCATCTTGACTGTCTGGGCCAATCCCCTGACACCATTGTTGTGGTGGCTGGGAACAAACTGAGATTGGATGTTCCCATATCAGGAGATCCAACACCCACTGTCATCTGGCAGAAAGTAAACAAGGTAATGTGTATCCTGACACAATGTTTGAAGCAGAGAAGTTCATTTTCTTTCTCAAATCTTACTTCGATTTACAATTCTTAGTTGCAAGGATTTTCATCTCCCTTTTAATCTTATTTTTTTTAAACCTCAAGAAAATAAAATAATTAAATAGCTGAAATGCAGCTGTTTGCTATTTAGTTGTTTTTGTGAGAGTCATCCTGACCTGTTCTTTTCCTGAACCATTGCCTGTTTTTCTATTCTAAAAGAAGGGACTGAATGTGAGTAGACACATGTACATAAAGACAATAGGATATTGTGCAGGTTTATTCTCTTCCTACCTCACAGAAAAAGAAAGAAATTATTCACCCCCAAGACCTTCATCTTTTAGGATGAACACGTTCTGGAGATGGCAGCTTTGTTTAAAAAAAAAAAAGAAAAAAAAAAAAAAAAAAAAAAAAAAAAATCTCTCTCAAGAATTCTAGAATCTGTGAAGAAAATATCTTAGCAGACCACTGGGGCAAAACTGCATTTCATATAATAAAAACAGAGGACCCTTGCTATTTGCATTATCAAAGCAATTACAAAACATCAAAGAATTTAGCAACGACACAAAATGTTAGCCAAAAAGGAAGCTTGCTTATCTCAGAACATCCCCAGTCCTCACCATCTGTAAGCTCTTGAGCTATAACTAGCACATAACACAGAAATACTTTGCATAATATTCTACAGCATCATTACATTTACCAAAGATGTAGACAAAATACATTTTGCCATGATTCTGCCACATTCTTTTTTCAGGTTAGCGTATTTAATAACACTTAGGACATTTTTCTGCAATGCAGAATTAGTGTAAAAAAAAAAACAAAACACCAACAAAAAAAGCCACTTGTCTCTCATTTGGGAACTAAGAAATTGACTCTCTCATACACAAGTTTCTCTGACAAAATGGTGACTGGGTATCTGACAACCCCAATACAGTGTTACTTCTAAGACATTAGGTCTCAAGATATGAGTAAAAGAAGCCAGCCTTGTCTTGAAAGATGTACAGTATATACTTACTAATGAAATCCTAAACAAACAGTAGCACAGCTTCAGAATACATTGTTTGTTGTGTTGTAGACCTGACTATACTTCTCAGTGTTAAAACATTCACATTGACTTATTATCCAACTGTTACAGAAATAAGTAATTTCTTTTTGTAGTTCTACAAGATGAGTAACTAGCACCACGGGACACAGTCAGATTCACCACCAGTTATAAATCTACTGTGGGAATGTCATGCATCTTTGTTTGTTAAACTGTAAATTTGGTTTTGCCAATTTATCCTTTCCTTAATCCACTGCAGTCTGATATATCTATTTCTATTTCTGCTTTTTACTTTCATATCACTTGATTTCCTTCCCAGGTCTGCTTGCTGCCTCACGTTACTCCTCATTTTTCTTACACCTCTATATTCAAAGCCCTCTAACAAACCTATGGACTCTTCTCCATCTTGCTTAAACAGCTTTACTGCTCTGCTCAGAAAGACTTAGCTGACTTTCTGTGGTTTCTTTGCTTATCTAGAAAACTGACCTTGTTCGAAGCAATGATGATTCCATGACTCCCTCAGAAAATGGCAGTGATTTAAATATTGATAGTAAGGTAAGTTCCTTACTATTTACGTAGACAGATAAATACGCTTAGCATTTTCCAGATAAAAAGGCCTATTCAGAAGAAAATAAAATTAAAGTCAGTAGATATAAAAACTGGTGAAGCAAATAGCACATCAGGTCCAACACCCTGCCTCACAATGCTGATTACCAAACACTTTGAATGGGCATAAGAGATTTAGTAAGATGCTGATTGAGGAAAGCTCTTTCTAATCACCATCACATGGTGGCTGGATTACAAGGAATCAAAGCAGTTGTTTGAAAACTCCTTTTAATATGTTTGTGAATGTTTATCACTTCCCCCTCACCCCAACTAACCTGTAAGCTTCAATAATAGCTACTGGAAAAAAAACTGGGGCGAAAAAAGTATTACAGGACACAGAGAAAGACAACAATAGGTCAAGAGAGTGGACTAGATGTACAAAACAGTGGAAGAGGATACATTTTCCAACAATTTTCATTTTTGTCATAAATAACTTCTTCATTTGGATAAATTAAAAATATTTTACATTTATTATGTACTAATAAACCTTTCTCAGGGTTAGGGTTCTGCTTTACTAGCCACTATGCAGGCATATATGCTTTCTAATCATTCCTGTTCTAAGTCTAAAGATATGTGGGCACATAAAGATGAGAGAAGAAGAAAGGACCACAGCAAAGTTGTGGTCATTCTGTTTAGACCACAGCTCAGAGAAAAGCAGAAAGCTACCCCTATGACATTCTTGAGTGACAGAAATCATACCGATGCCATTAACTGTTACAAGAAGCTTGGTAAACTTTTTAGAGGGATATTGTTCGAATCTATGTTACCTGATGCCAAATGTTGACCAGGAAAGTTTGCTCAACCATTTGAATTTGAATTTGCAAGTCATCTTGAATTTACACAGTACCCAACTGCTATATACGATACTCTTTCAATTTATACTAGCAGTTATCCCAAGCAGGAATTTGAGGAAGTACTTAGTAACTTTGAAACATAACTGGGTATGTGTAACTAGCAACAAATCTTAACAGCCTGCAGACATTCAGAATCAATTTTCCCAAATGTTATTTATGTGAGCCACTTAGTCTATCTACTCTCTCTTCTACATACAACTAAAACTTGAAATACTTTATAGCTTTTCAATAATTTGGATAATATTCAATGATTTGAAGATTTTTGCTAGCTTACATGCTTGCTCATCAGGCTGTCCCTGACACAACTTACAATGACTTTGTTCCTTTCACTGCCCCCAGCTTCTGTTTGAATCTGAAGGCAGAGTTCGTGTGGAGATGCATGAAGACCACTGTGTCTTCATCATTGAAGGAGCAGAAAAGGAGGATGAGGGAGTATACAGAGTTACAGTTAAGAATCCAGTGGGAGAAGATAAGGCTGATATCACCGTCAAAGTTATTGGTAAGTGAAGGAAGGAAACAACCAGAGCACGAAAGCATCTCGAGTTCACCAAAACTCGCCCTTCTCTAAAACTGAGGCAAGTTCTGACTTTAGGTTTAAAAAAACAGAAAAGAATCATAAAAACAGGAATACTATCAATCACAAAATTTGGCAGAAGTATTTTTCACAGGAAGTTGCCTTCTGTGTGAAAAGGTAAGAGAACAACTCTTAGTAGAAACCCATGTATTTGCTTTTTATATATCTCCAGTTTCAGGTGATTCTATTATTTTATAGATGACATTCCCTTCTGAAGTATATGCTTCATGCTTGTCTAAGATAAGAAAAGCTTCTTGTAATTTTGTTGTGGCTTACGTTTTTAAGCAAAAATTACTTCATTTTATAAGCAGTAAATGGTTAATGGAATAAAGACACATAATGTATCTGACATAAAATAAACAGATTGCCACTGTGAGTCACAGAAGAGCTGGGGGGAATGTGATTTTGAGTCAGTAATTCTTATAAAATTTTTCATAATATTTATCTTGTTTATACCCTGCCACACACATGACAAAAGGTCAGGTTATAAGTAAATTTAGAAATGATAAAAGAAAATTATTTTTGCCTATAGTATTAAAATTTAGATTTCACTGCTTAGGATTTATAGAATATGAGAAGAGACTTAGTATTTGCTTAAGGTAGGATATTTGCTATGAATATCTCCAAAATAACAAAATAATGGGAGACATGCAGCCATTATAAAGTGTATTATAGAGAAAATAGGAAACCCTGGAGCAAACCTCTTCTTACAGAACAGAATTACCTTGTAACCTTATATTTTTGCAAAAAGTTGAGTATCTGGGAAGAACAAGGGAGCTGAATAATCAAATGGTATTTTAAAGGAAAACCAACCTGACAGAAGCACCAAAGAGCAGGATTCACTCTAGACTAAGATAATACATTCTTGATTGTACCTGCTGTTTCTACCTGACAAAGCTGAATCAATACAATATGGAAAAAAAAGTTAAATATTTCATGACTTGTACACAGAAATTGAAACAGTAACAACTCTCATTCTCACACTTTCTTCAGATGTTCCTGACCCTCCAGAAGCTCCCAAAATCAGCAACATTGGGGAAGATTACTGTACTGTGCAGTGGCAACCTCCTAAATACGATGGTGGGCAACCTGTGCTTGGTAAGAAGTGCTAAAAAACGTCCCCAGCAGCCTTGCCTATATTTTTGCCGCTCCTTCAAAATGGCATAGAAGGATTCTCTATGTTTATTCACTCTAGGAAGGCCCATTCTCAGAAATTAACTACCCTAATATGTCAAACCTTTAAACTGGTCTAGATTCTGGTCCTTCAATTTTAGGGAGAGAGTGCCCCCTACCCGTGCTATTTGAATCAGAGAAATATTTCAGCAAATAAATTACCAAAGCACAAGAAAGTGATACCAAAAAATAGTTAAAGCTAAATATTCTCATTCAAGGCTGAATTTTTAGGTCAGTACACAGGCCTTTGGACTTCCCTAGGAATCCCAAGACAGATCTGTGGCCACTTCAGCCATCAACTCCACCCATCTGCAGTCTCAAGCACTCATGCAATACAGGTTTCTTTCAGGAAACCACTTCATAATTCTACTCCATAAACAAACAACCATATACCACAGGTCACAAAACACCTTTCAGTCATTTTAATTACCTTAAAATCTCTACTAAAAACTAGAGGCCAAAGTTATCATGTGATGCAGGAAATGGGGAGAAGCAATCAAGAATATCACCAATATCATTTTACATTCTCTGCAGAGCATGGTACTTTTTAGATAAAACTCCCTGTGATCCTCAGAACAAAAAGAAAATAATGCAGGATCTTGGCCAGTTTTAGGGAAAAATTTCTCTGGACTCCAAATATAGTAATTTTTAAAATAAACTCAAACTCTTCTTTTCAAAAAAATACACTGAAAGCTATATGGATTCCCATGGGGCTGCCAGTACTCTAAAATTCTTTTGACCCCCTTCATAGCCTCTGGAAGAGAGGAGTTTGTATTTGCTTTTGGATATTTGGACTTCCCTTCCACAACAAGAGAGCAACCTCATTTAATTCAACAGAAGTTATCTGTGCAGGAATAAGTAAGATACTACTGGTCCAGTCCTTTGTAATTTCATCTGTTTTGAGAGGAAGCACGTAAAAAGTTAACAATTTAGACTGTTATGTGCGAAGCTATATACCAATAGGTGTCCTGTTACCACAGCCAACCCACCCACCACCTCACCCTAACTATGCAAAGCCCGTGATGCATTTTTGTAGAGTTTTCAGACACATATATTAGAAATTTCTTTGGTTTGTTTTCACTGTCAAAGGAATGATTTTGTTAATGTTCCACTAACAACCCTTTACACTACATGAGGAGGCTTCTTCAGTTAAGGCAGGACTGTACTACTAATAGAGCTAGAATAAAACACCCGGGGGGAAAGAAGGGTGGGGAAGCCAAGATGCAGCACCATCCATTCAAGTTTTAAAAGCAAGTTAAAAAGGCAGGGGGGGAAGGCATATGCATTCTCATCTGTCTTCATATTGTTACAGATGGCATTGTAGGCAGTCTGCTACAGTCATTACTAGCTATATCCAACAAACACAGAAAAGAAATTCATACCCCATCTTCACTGTTATGCAAAGCTTTCACGGGGTCTCATGTAGTCTCTCTATTACTAGAGCAGTATCTTTATCTATCACACATTCTGTGCATTTGGGGAAATAATCTGCTTTACCAAATGTCACCAATAGTACCAGTATTGTCTTTTTATGTCCTTTTTACTTTTTTTTAACAAATTGGAATTCTGGTATGCCACAGTGAAGAAGTGTCTCAGTTCTGACAGGAAACTGTGCGTATCTAAAAATGGCAGAAAACCAGAAACTGAGTTGCTGAAACTTCTCAAAGTCTCACAGACCATGGTGAAGAGAGAAAAAAGCAGGAACACGTCAAAGAAACCATAGGTTCTTTGCTTACAGCATTTAACTCTGATTAAAAGCTACTGAAAACAAGCATGCTAGAAGGAACTTTATACATCAGAAGTGATGATACAACCTGTCAGCTCAAAGGTGCTTTCACCACTCATTTCCCCAAACATTCCGTAGACTCCCATGCTCTTGCAATTCAGTGTAGACAGAAAAGCCTCCTGATGCACGATGTCTGTGCCTATAATATGTTAGCAAATGTACCTGTTCTCCATCTCTTGCACTTACACCATCTGAAGGATCATACTTTCCAGGTGTACCAAAGGGACATACTTTCCAGGTGTACCAAAGGGACATCAGATAGTTCAACAGCCTTGACATACCCTCTTTAGACTATGGGTAGAAACAGACATACTATATATATATAAATGTAGTACACGTAGATCACTATTCAGTGTATTTTCTGATTATTCACTCCAAAGTAAAAAAATTAATAACTTTAAAAACAAAACGTGTTTAAAAGAAGACTATATGCATCACATCCAGACATACCATCTGCAACACAGAGGAGCAGCAGACATTTAATATAGCTAGATGGAAAGAAACCTGATAACTCTTTTGTAACAGGTCACTGGAAAATAATTTATACAAACGTTTCAAATGTGATATATCACCATCCTCCATATTAGGGATCAAGAATGACAAATTTCATTCACAGTTTTGGGAAACGAGAAGTTTATCTTTTAAACCAATAGACTTAGTCATTCTAAAAAACATCAGGGTAGCGTGGGAAAGGCTGTGGGTGTTGAGGTGGCAAGAGAGATGTACTAAAGACCCGGATTCTGGACACACAGACTACACCTAAGCTGTACTATGCATTTGTTCTGCAGTGCACCCAGCTCTCTTGGTTCTCTATAATCATACAACTTCACTTTCCCCCCCAGAAGGAATTAGAAGGGGGGAAAAAAAAATAATGCTGTGTGGCCAGGACTCATTTCACTATAGAGCTGAAGCAGAGCTGGGATCTGCACCATCTGGGAAGCACCCTATTGCAATTCCACTTGCAATAGACCCAGAGATGTAATGTAAGTTCTTTGATGAGTCATTTAAAAAAAAAAAAAAACAAAAACCAAAACCAACCCAAAACCAAAGGAAAGCATCAAACTCTTCTTCCAACTAGTTTTTTGCTTTGGGATTTATGCTGTTAGTCAAGATAAGTGAATTGCAGCAGAATATAAAAAAGAAATTAATTTTTTAACTCTGTCCCATCTTACACATTTCAAGGCAATTTGTCCTTCACTGAAAGGACAAATTCTGCTGAACTGTCGTGTCCCGTTAATTTCTCTGCCATTAGGAGTGAATGACCACATTCTGACCAGAAAGCACTTAGCACTTAAACCAGCTCTGCTAGTATCTCTATTTTGCATACATCTAAATACCTTAATAATAATCTATAGCATGCAAAATGTGCATAAAGCCTAGTAACAGACATAGACAATTCTAAATAACTTCTACTCTGAAAAAAGTATACTTGTTCTGCTAAGAATGTCATAGAGAAGGAAAGTAACACAAAAAGAAGCTGCAGGAAAACACCAAAGTGTCACACAATTCAATTATATACAATAATTCTGAATCACATATGGCTATTTTCTACCATTGGGGGGGGGAAGTGATTTTCTTTTTTCCTGCATTTTAGAGAATAATTTGCAGTTGTTTTACATTATGAGAGCTATTCTTTCCAGGCTACATTTTAGAGAGAAAGAAAAAGAAGAGCTATCGATGGATGAGACTGAACTTTGACCTTTTAAAAGAGCTAACCTATGAAGCCAAGCGAATGATTGAAGGAGTAGTTTATGAGATGCGGATTTATGCTGTGAATTCTATTGGCATGTCCCGGCCGAGCCCTGCCTCACAACCCTTCATGCCAATTGGTGAGTTTTACCACACTCTGTATTATTTCTAGGACAAAACCAAGACAGGACAATTTTCACCTCTTCTCTTCAACTGTCCTGATACGTAAAAAGAATGTATTAGAAAAGACGATCAACCATCTCTATATACTGCAATCAACCTTTCCCTTTGTAATCTTCCTCTTTTCTATCTCTCATTCCCCCTCCTGAGAAGCACTGAGGTTCCAGTTTCATGAAATTGCTGATGAATTTTTAGTTGTTATAATTAGAAGTGTGAGAGTCAAGCTGGATCTGGAAAGGAGGAGAACTAATTGACAGAAATCTTCCTGTCCCTCTCAGCTTCCCCCATTCCCTTATGAGTGCAAATATCACAGTATCCCACCCAGTACTCCCACCCAATCCTGGCCCTGTCCACAGCTAAAAGGATAGCTGATTAAGAAAATATTTGAGGAATGATTTTCTATAAATAATCCTTCCCAACACAGCAGTGCAGTGTCTCTTGCGGTCCCTGAGCAAGGAGCAAGCTAAAGAAGTCCTCAGGGAGCTTGGCTGCTAAGAGCTTTAGAAAGAAGACCCACAAAAATCCAAATAGCTGAAGGCTGAAATGACTAGAGTTGCTAAATCTACAAATAACAGAGAAGGGGGACAGCCTGCTGAAGGAGATAACATAGAAGCAGACGATGCAGTGAAGGAGTCAGAAGGAAAGGATGAACTGCAAGAAGAGGCTCTTAGTTCTGGATTTCAAACACAAAACGGCTGGTCTGCAACAAAAGAAGGCAAACAGAAATCATCAAGTGGAGCTACTGAAAAAAAAGGTCCAAAGTTTTCATGGGATAGGCAGAATTTTACTTGATTAAGGATAAAGTTCACGCATATACTGCTTCAGAGACAAAGTTCAGGGGTTTGATGGTGCACTTTGTGGTTGTCTATATTCCCAACTGCCTTTGCCTCCTGGGTGCTGTTCAGAGCCCTTGCTCCTGTTTGAATATGAAAAATTTTGATACAGCTACAGAAAAGAAACTGGGTGATATTTATTCTTTTTCTTTACAATAATTTTGGAAACTAGGATCAATTTCCATCAGTTGCACAAATTATAAACCTGTATTTAACTTACTTTATATATGAAATATTTATAATATGTACAATCTGTTATGTATATTCAAATGATGATGTTTATAATATATATACACAGACTATGCCAAATATACATTTCTTTAACATGATTGATTTTATGCCACGTATACTAAGTTTTGTGTTCCAGCATTCCAAATGCTATTTTGAAAAAGTTATCTTTCTGCTTGCTCTTTGGAATCAATGATTTCACAACAGCCTTTTTGTGTATTTGGGATTCTCTAGTAAGAGCTTTTCTTGATTGTTTTTTAATTAGTAGACTACAGTCATGCTTAGTCTGAATTGAGCAAGTGGTCTTTCTGAACTATGGATTTAGAGAGCCATGACACTCCAGCTCTGAAAATATATGAAATAGCTACATTTAACTGAAGTGAAGATTCTTCAGCCCCAAAATATTTTTCCCAGGCATGTCTCTATTACAAATGTGCAAATCAGAACCAGTGTTTCTGTAAACATGTGGTCAAAACTTTTGGTCATTTTCTCCACTGCTAGAGGAAAGTGAGTGAAGTCAGATTTAGCCACTGATGAATTTTGTCCTCTGACTGTATGAATTTTGTCTAATTACAACGTGGGTGAAAGCACAGCATATAAATTTTCTGCATTTTTGTTTCTAAACTTTTCTGCAGATTTCTGCTGATAATTTGACTCCCTTCTACAACTTCTTTTTTTATTGGCTTTTACTCAGAGAGCATATGGGAATAGGAAGCACTTTACCTCTTCACAGAATCACAGAATTGTCGGAGTTGGAAGGGACCTCTAAAGATCATCTAGTCCAACTCCCCTGCTACAACAGGATTGCCTAGAGCACATTACACTTGTTCATCTCCCTGCTATAGGAATCTCATGCTGCTCTTGTATTAAATCAAGTATTAGGTGTTACATTTTACAACTGAGCTTCAGCTGAATTTACTTTATTAAAATAGAGAGTGGTATATAATTCAGCTGCTAATCACTCCCTCTATAGCTGTCGAATAGCTGTTATATTGCTATTTCTCAGAATTTACTTCTGCATATTTCTTTATAGCTCCTCCAAGTGAACCAACCCACTTCACAGTGGAAGACGTTTCTGACAACACTGTTACCTTGAAATGGAGACCCCCTGAGCGGATTGGAGCTGGGGGATTAGATGGTTATATTGTGGAATATTGCAAAGATGGATGTAAGTATGCACTAGTACTAGGCAGCAGCAACTGAACCTTATTAAAATACTCCAATTTCAATAGCTTCACTGAAACATCCCAATAAATTAACCATATCCAGTATGATTAGATTTGTGCTCTAATCTATAACTAACATCCTTGCTAACCAGACTTAACACGAAATGACTGTAAAACCATGAAAATGACATCAACCATAACATAATCTTCACAAACATCATAAAATTTCATATAGGAAAGTACTGCAAAAGTACCAGTACTGTTCTACAGTCACTACTGAACTTTTGTAGCATAAAAACATGATTGTAATGACAGTCAAACTTTCAGATAACTGTCACCATTTAATACTTGTGGTCTGATAAATGAGAGTATTACCACACCGTATTTACAACATTCAATTTATTGTGATGCTACAACGTAACACTTATGTCATAAAAATCAAATAAACTTATAACCATGTCATGAAATTTTCCCTGACACTAAGCTCTATTGCCATATAACCTAAACTGTACAATTTACCCAGAAATAACTCAATAGTCTTTAACGAGATCATTATGGAATTACCAGAATCGCTATGTCATCATCACAGAAGAATGATTTTATCAGTCATACTTCTGTGTCACAACTGAGGAAGCCCAAAGAATGCTGTTCTACAGTGTCAACTGAGAAGTTAGTAACCAATCCCAACAGTAACGTGCCCTATTATTGTTTTCAGCACATGTGGCTCTCACCAATCTGTTTTGACACCCACAGGAGATACTTACTTTAAAAAAAAAAAAAAATTAGGCCTTCACTTTCTTGCTAAAAATACTTCCAAAATTCTATCACTTTAAAAAAAAAAATTAGGCCTTCAGTTTCTTGCTAAAAATACTTCCAAAATTCTATGTTCTCACCTCTTGCTACTGAAAATAAATGTAGAGAAGCCCCACAGCTCTAAGCTCCAGAAAACACAATGCCAAAGGAACTATCCAAAGATGATTCCCTCACCCTTAGCTATTTTGAATAAACAAAGTGCATACATTCCTTAACTTCATGTGTAAACACATCTTCTAGATGCAGAGTTCTTTTCCAGCTTAGTTTATTCCATTTTAAGTGTAGTATACCATGTTAAATTCATTTTACCCTAGTAAAAAATGTGCTGGCAACTGTAGACAAAGCATCAGTTTGGAAAAACTAATATAGTATTACAATATGTAAATCCTGTACTTACAGCTACAGAATGGATTCCAGCTCTTCCTGGCCTTACTGAGCGCACATCTGCAATGATTAAAGACCTGGTCACAGGGGACAAACTTCACTTCCGTATCAAGGCTATAAACCTGGCTGGTGAGAGTGGAGCAGCAATAATCAAAGAGCCCGTTACTGTTCAAGAGATCCTGCGTGAGTATCTAGACTGAATAAATCTTATTCATTTATTTCTTCTGGTCAAAATTCTAATCATGTACAAATCCAGGTAAACTCTGGGACCGACAGGCCTGTGCTGCCTTCAGAGAATAACATCCAAACAGCTCTTTCACTTTGATTACGTGCCCAGTATCTTCTGATTCTGAGAACATTGCTATACTGTCCAGGTCTTCTATTTCTACAGCATAGCTCTTAAAACCAAATCCCCCTTCTTACTATCAAAATATGGACATTTCGCCTCTTGTAATGGCACTGTTAGCATTTAAGAGACAGGTTTTAATATTTAGCTCTCTGCTGTAAAAGCTGTTAAGTTACTTCAAAATGACCACGTTGGCTGAAGCAAGAGATCTATTTAAATAAAAGCAGTTATTGTACTCAATTGTCCTAGATTATTAATTAACACCCTGTGTATCACCCAACAGCAGTAGATTATCTTTTGGACTCCTGTCAAATGAATTATATCAAGAGCTGCTAATAGTGGATTGCCCAACCTTGACTCACACAGAGTCTGCCAGAGTCTGACTGACAGTAGAATTACTCAGTGTAAATGAAATGAAGTTGTAATGCATCTAAAAACTAAACAGACATGAAGACAAATACTCCAACTGTACATTAAGAAATTCTTCCTGTAAATGACTAGGAAAAGAATAAGGAACACATGGAGAACACAGAAAGCTTTCCAGTGGGGTAGAGGAAAGCAGGGGCTAGATGAAAGAACGTGCAATAAGGTCCTCTTTTTGTTAGTGAAAAGTAAGCAGCTACAATGTGACTCTACTCCTTCCACCTCAAAGAAAGAATTAGCACTGATTGACTGTAGAAAGGTAAAGGATATCCATTGATTGCTCTACTTTCTAAGTAAGTCGATAAATATCTCCAAATGGCAGTTTACAAGGAGCTGTAGTATTACTTTTGTCCCATCCCTTCTACTGAACTGATAAAGTTCTCCAAACAAACAGAAGTCCACATAAAAGGCTCACACCCAAGGGAAGGCACCCAAATCTGGCATTTCAAATGCAACAGACTTTCCCAAGACCTGCTGTCAGTGTAACCTGCTCGGTTGTAAATATGTAACTGAGATCTGCTACTAAATTTGTTTACAGTAGCCAAATACCTTTGAAAATACTTAAGAGAACTAACTACTCCCGAACTGTATAAAAGCGTTTGCACAATTTTCTTATGTTTACAAGTACCCAAGCCCCTCCTCTTTGGTGTTTTGTCTTATTTGTGCTATAAGCAATATTACAAATTATTAAAAGCTTTGTATTTAATGTACTAATGCTTAACTGCAGAGCGTCCCAAAATCTGGTTGCCACGCCACCTCAGACAGACTCTGGTGAAGAAAGTGGGTGAAACAATCAATATCGTGATTCCTTTCCAGGTATGTATCACCTTTTATTTTGCCATGGTTATTTATCATTATTCACTTAAAGCAGTTTCCCTTACGCAAGTTCCCGTTGCTTCACTGCTTAAGCAGTATTACATAAAGTATGGCTGATGATATAAACAATGCTCTCAAAGATTAAAGAAAGAAGGAAAAGAAAAATCACTCTTCTTTCAGTCACAATTTTTATTTTTACTGTCAGTTTCTTCTGTAATCCCTCCTTTTGGGGAAGAAGAACAAGTGCATGCTGTAAGCATGTGCAAGCCCATTCTTGCTTATTGACCATAGGACATATCTTAAAGACGGAAGTAAACAAAAGCATAGGAATTCAACCAGCTGCTCTTCTAGAGCCAAATTACATGTTGTTACTGGGTAACTACTTTGCCACAATCATGTATGTTCATTTCTGAAAGGTCAACTATAAGAATTAGAATTTGTATGTAAACAGAATATCACAATTGGTCCTATGTAGGAGCTATGAGTATACGAAGAATAGCTTGGCTATTACTGCACATGAGCTCAAGGCATAAAAAACACAGCATGCTGAGGATAATCGAGCGCCTGCACGTAACCACATATGCCACATGCAAGACTATGATATCAATACAGTGAAAGAATTAGCATGTGAATGGAAAAGGTTTTCCGAGTGAGACATAGGAAAAGAAACTGGAGATTCTGGCTCTGACAGAGATATCCTCTGTAATAATAGATATAGCATTTAATCTAGTCCTCATTTATAATTTAAGGAAACTAAAATTTCTTTGTTGTCCCCAGCTGTCACTTATGAAAAGGTAATCATTGCTATTAGTGAAGAGTTTTTAAATTCTCATGTAAAAGATGCTGAAGATATGGAAAA
>NW_015090921.1:1974513-2084748 GCF_001431845.1 Calidris pugnax
CAACTCACGAATTGTATAAAAACGATTGCACAATTTTCTTATGTTTACATGTACCCAAGCCCATCCTCTTTGATGTTTTGTCTTATTTGTGCTATAAGCAATATTACAAATTATTAAAAGCTTTGTATTTAATGTACTAATGCTTAACTGCAGAGCGTCCCAAAATCTGGTTGCCACGCCACCTCAGACAGACTCTGGTGAAGAAAGTGGGTGAAACAATCAATATCGTGATTCCTTTCCAGGTATGTATCACCTTTTATTTTGCCATGGTTATTTATCATTATTCACTTAAAGCAGTTTCCCTTACGCAAGTTCCCGTTGCTTCACTGCTTAAGCAGTATTACATAAAGTATGGCTGATGATATAAACAATGCTCTCAAAGATTAAAGAAAGAAGGAAAAGAAAAATCACTCTTCTTTCAGTCACAATTTTTATTTTTACTGTCAGTTTCTTCTGTAATCCCTCCTTTTGGGGAAGAAGAACAAGTGCATGCTGTAAGCATGTGCAAGCCCATTCTTGCTTATTGACCATAGGACATATCTTAAAGACGGAAGTAAACAAAAGCATAGGAATTCAACCAGCTGCTCTTCTAGAGCCAAATTACATGTTGTTACTGGGTAACTACTTTGCCACAATCATGTATGTTCATTTCTGAAAGGTCAACTATAAGAATTAGAATTTGTATGTAAACAGAATATCACAATTGGTCCTATGTAGGAGCTATGAGTATACGAAGAATAGCTTGGCTATTACTGCACATGAGCTCAAGGCATAAAAAACACAGCATGCTGAGGATAATCAAGCGCCTGCACGTAACTACATATGCCACATGCAAGACTATGATATCAATACAGTGAAAGAATTAGCATGTGAATGGAAAAGGTTTTCCGAGTGAGACATAGGAAAAGAAACTGGAGATTCTGGCTCTGACAGAGATATCCTCTGTAATAATAGATATAGCATTTAATCTAGTCCTCATTTATAATTTAAGGAAACTAAAATTTCTTTGTTGTCCCCAGCTGTCACTTATGAAAAGGTAATCATTGCTATTAGTGAAGAGTTTTTAAATTCTCATGTAAAAGATGCTGAAGATATGGAAAAACTTTTTTTTTTTTAAGAAAGGGAGACGTGTACACATTACTTATATATTTTTGTTTGAGCAGTACCAGCAGAGGAAAATAAAAAATAATCTACACAAGAGCAAAATCTATGTAAAATAAAATATGCATGTCTTTCGCCCTGTGGTTACCAGGTTACATGAAAAGTTGTTTTTTTAAAAAGATATATCTAATCAGTAAACAGTTGCAAGCCAACAGTTACATGAAAAGTTTCTTTTTCACAAAGATATATCTAATCAGTAAGCAGTTGCAAACCAGTATGTGGAATAACTGCTCTGAATTGCATGCTTGCACTACTTTGACATAATCACATGCTTATTTTTTTCTTTCACGTTTCTTCTCTCCAAAAATGCTAAAATGGCCCCTTCACTGAGGTCTAGCTACATGCACTATTCAAGATTTTGCATCTGGTATTTTTGAGTTACATAAGTCTTAAAAAAAAAATTAAACAAATAGGTATTTTTGGTGCTTTGATGTCTGAATTGAAGAAAATTTGTGCAAAATTGACACGCCGTCCCATAAGAAGAGGAACTGACAAAATTTAGCATTTTATAAATTTTTTTTATGATCCACTATATAACCATCTTCCCAGCAAAACCATCCACCTCTTTTGCTTAGAGCAATATTCCCAGAGACTTGCCCGTTCTTCACCCTGCTCCCCTCAGCAGTCCTAGCTGACATGTCCTCAGTTCCCCGGGCCACAGAAAGTACATGCAGCAACTAATCCAGAGCTCCACTTATCCCACCTGATCATTCAGTTGTTGCCAAACGAAACAGATAAAGACCAAGTCTTCCCTGACTTTTCCACGGTGGGGACAGTAACTGAGGTTTCAGTATTTCACCCTGTCATCACTTTTCACAAAACTGTACTAAGCTAATCTTAGACATTTCCAGTGCACTGTCACATTTACTTGAAATGAACCAAGTGATTCAAAAGTTGTTTGAATAGCTGACAGACAAATGGCATTGGTAGGAAGGCACCCAAATCTGGCATTTCAAATGCAACAGACTTTCCCAAGACCTGCTGTCAGTGTAACCTGCTCGGTTGTAAATATGTAACTGAGATCTGCTACTAAATTTGTTTACAGTAGCCAAATACCTTTGAAAATACTTAAGAGAACTAACTACTCCCGAACTGTATAAAAGCGTTCGCACAATTTTCTTATGTTTACAAGTACCCAAGCCCCTCCTCTTTGGTGTTTTGTCTTATTTGTGCTATAAGCAATATTACAAATTATTAAAAGCTTTGTATTTAATGTACTAATGCTTAACTGCAGAGCGTCCCAAAATCTGGTTGCCACGCCACCTCAGACAGACTCTGGTGAAGAAAGTGGGTGAAACAATCAATATCGTGATTCCTTTCCAGGTATGTATCACCTTTTATTTTGCCATGGTTATTTATCATTATTCACTTAAAGCAGTTTCCCTTACGCAAGTTCCCGTTGCTTCACTGCTTAAGCAGTATTACATAAAGTATGGCTGATGATATAAACAATGCTCTCAAAGATTAAAGAAAGAAGGAAAAGAAAAATCACTCTTCTTTCAGTCACAATTTTTATTTTTACTGTCAGTTTCTTCTGTAATCCCTCCTTTTGGGGAAGAAGAACAAGTGCATGCTGTAAGCATGTGCAAGCCCATTCTTGCTTATTGACCATAGGACATATCTTAAAGACGGAAGTAAACAAAAGCATAGGAATTCAACCAGCTGCTCTTCTAGAGCCAAATTACATGTTGTTACTGGGTAACTACTTTGCCACAATCATGTATGTTCATTTCTGAAAGGTCAACTATAAGAATTAGAATTTGTATGTAAACAGAATATCACAATTGGTCCTATGTAGGAGCTATGAGTATACGAAGAATAGCTTGGCTATTACTGCACATGAGCTCAAGGCATAAAAAACACAGCATGCTGAGGATAATCAAGCGCCTGCACGTAACTACATATGCCACATGCAAGACTATGATATCAATACAGTGAAAGAATTAGCATGTGAATGGAAAAGGTTTTCCGAGTGAGACATAGGAAAAGAAACTGGAGATTCTGGCTCTGACAGAGATATCCTCTGTAATAATAGATATAGCATTTAATCTAGTCCTCATTTATAATTTAAGGAAACTAAAATTTCTTTGTTGTCCCCAGCTGTCACTTATGAAAAGGTAATCATTGCTATTAGTGAAGAGTTTTTAAATTCTCATGTAAAAGATGCTGAAGATATGGAAAACTTTTTTTTTTTTAAGAAAGGGAGACGTGTACACATTACTTATATATTTTTGTTTGAGCAGTACCAGCAGAGGAAAATAAAAAATAATCTACACAAGAGCAAAATCTATGTAAAATAAAATATGCATGTCTTTCGCCCTGTGGTTACCAGGTTACATGAAAAGTTGTTTTTTTAAAAAGATATATCTAATCAGTAAACAGTTGCAAGCCAACAGTTACATGAAAAGTTTCTTTTTCACAAAGATATATCTAATCAGTAAGCAGTTGCAAACCAGTATGTGGAATAACTGCTCTGAATTGCATGCTTGCACTACTTTGACATAATCACATGCTTATTTTTTTCTTTCACGTTTCTTCTCTCCAAAAATGCTAAAATGGCCCCTTCACTGAGGTCTAGCTACATGCACTATTCAAGATTTTGCATCTGGTATTTTTGAGTTACATAAGTCTTAAAAAAAAAATTAAACAAATAGGTATTTTTGGTGCTTTGATGTCTGAATTGAAGAAAATTTGTGCAAAATTGACACGCCGTCCCATAAGAAGAGGAACTGACAAAATTTAGCATTTTATAAATTTTTTTTATGATCCACTATATAACCATCTTCCCAGCAAAACCATCCACCTCTTTTGCTTAGTTTTTTATGATCCCCTATATCACCATCTTCCCAGCAAAACCATCCACCTCTTTTGCTTAGAGCAATATTCCCAGAGACTTGCCCGTTCTTCACCCTGCTCCCCTCAGCAGTCCTAGCTGACATGTCCTCAGTTCCCCGGGCCACAGAAAGTACATGCAGCAACTAATCCAGAGCTCCACTTATCCCACCTGATCATTCAGTTGTTGCCAAACGAAACAGATAAAGACCAAGTCTTCCCTGACTTTTCCACGGTGGGGACAGTAACTGAGGTTTCAGTATTTCACCCTGTCATCACTTTTCACAAAACTGTACTAAGCTAATCTTAGACATTTCCAGTGCACTGTCACATTTACTTGAAATGAACCAAGTGATTCAAAAGTTGTTTGAATAGCTGACAGACAAATGGCATTGGTATAAGCTCTTGTCACCTGAAGGCTAACAAAAAATGCTAAAATCTATCCATCAACACCAAATTTTAGCCTGAGAACAAAAGCAGAAGACTTTAATTCAAAAGGTATTTTTTGAGTTAATTAAATTTCTAGAAGTACCGAAATTCAGCTATAGCTACAATTCTTAATACTGCAAAAGCAATTTAGAATTTGCAAAACTGGGAACCTTTCAAAAACAAGAAAGCAAAAAGAACATTTCACTTTACATTTTGAAAAAGTTTAAATGACCAACTATTTCTCTTAAAAAAAAAAAAGTCTCTGAGTAGATATGATTGCCATCTTCAAATTACAGAAAGGATATAGGAGAAAAATACCTAAATGCAGCAATTACCATGAATCCTGAGCTAGGGAACATGAGCAGGCAGAATATTATCTAACTAAATTGTAAGTCAGTGTCTTCTACTATTTACAGTTTCTGTGCAACCCTGCTAGTGACTTCTGTGGTTACTACTTTGCCAATTAACATTGAAACTCTATTGAACACCTTGTCAAGTTATCCCGGGTTAAACACTACTTGCAAATCTATGCAAATCTTTCAATTAAAAAGTACTGAAAAGAACAAATACAACATTATTACTAACCCTTTTCTGTTGAGTGCATTAACCCTGGTGGGACATTCTGCTGAAAGATAGGGAATCGACACATTCTTGTTTCAAAATTCACCAGGTGGGCACATGATTGAAGGGATTTATGTCTTGTTAGTGGATAAGTGTCACAGTATTACTGAGCAGTCTTCTTGCCCATCATGTATGTGGGAGTATAACCATTTAAAAAGCATTTAAATTGGTTCTTCACCTGCACTAAACTCCCTGAAGTTTCTCTGGTGTATTATTTACCCAGTCACTCACTGTTCTCTCTCAAATTACCTATCACACATTGCAGAAATCCAATCCTCCAAGATAAGTATTAGGAACGTACTTTCTATCTGTTTGTGCTTTTCACAGTCTATAAATATGAGTATATGAAAACCAACACTGAATAATTGCAATCTTTCACTGGCACTCATAGCACCTCAAAAAAGGAGGTGCTGTGAGTGAACATATCGGACCAACCGCACTAGAACACCAGCAGTAGCAAAGCTTAATTTCTAGTCAAGACATTGCTTATGATAAAGATAATGCTATGGTTTCTCATGGTCATTTTTGCCATGATATTTAGGGCCAGATCCTCTATTTGCTTTGTTATTCAATCGATCTAGAACGATTAATTCTTGTAATTAGTCTGAAAACCTAGCCAACTATTTGTCTTGACAAATTAGAAAGTTAAATAAAATTTCCACGTATAATTACGTAATTTTAAGTAGATTGGTTTTATTTTGAAAGCATTCCCCTTGCCAAAATTTTCAAGGAGAATCCTCATATGATTTTACAATATACATATATATGTGGAAAGTAAAATAGAGTCAATTGTCAAGTTCACCAATAATCAGACATGGGTATGGAAAAAACCCCCACCACATCTTTTAACTTAATCAATAACTTCTACTCTACCTTCCTCCTAATAGGTTTTTGTAAGGCTTCTATGAAATGAGACCAGAGTGAAGGTACACTAGACCTGGACAAAGTAATCTTGTAAATAATATTTCAGAGATAGAGGCCTGAGGTGACTATAATCCTTAGCAGAAAGGAGTAAGAAAGTAGTTAGCAGATGGGGAAAATGGAAGATTCAAAATCACTGCTCATTCAAGGTTTATTATCTGCCCTGATATAAAAACAATTACAATACAGCTGATGATTCAGATGCCAGAGAAAAGAGCATCTATTAGGGAATGGCAATTTCAGTCCTTTAAGTGTAATTTTGGACAGATCTTGGCCTGAATCTTATATAAGTTTTATAAGAAGTAGATTTTTTTTTTCCCTAATACCACAGAAAACTAAAATGATGCTGCACAGACTTTAAGAGCAAATGTCAGACAAACCTGAAACAACAGTGCAACAAAGCACGAAGATTTATTTTTATTCTGTGTACCTTTAGCACCTAAACCAAGAGTCTGAGTAGCCTAATTTCCCTCTGCAGCCTAAGGAAAAAGACACTGTCTTACAGAGTCTTCTCGACAACCAGTGAATCGAGGATCCTTCTCGAGGTGCTTGGTCTGCTGTTTACTGAGGGCAGAGGGCTGTTAGTGTCCTAATTTCAGTGCCTCAGACTTCAGCTCCAGGGCAACCTAAGCTTGGATGGTCTCACTTTCCCTCCCCACCCGTTAGAGCCACTCCTGGCAGTTGTCTAGCCCTGTGCTGCCCTGTTTCACCATGTTCATCTGGCAGAAACTTAAAAAAAACCAACAAGTTATTTTCTGCTAGAATGACTATAAATATGGTTACTAAATAAGATATGGCCATTTTTATGTTTTCTGGGGACTCCTGGTTTGGAGCTGTACTGTGGACATAGTTCTCAAACAACTTTTGAAGAAGTAAATATTATCTACTAATTTTCCTGGAAACAGCTGAGCGATAGCGATGTAAACCACAGTATCTTACTGATTCTACAAAGTCATCTTCCATGGGTGTAGCAACTCTGACTGCTTGGGCTGGCAGTCACCAAAACAATTTTTGCAATGCAGAAAGAATTACACAGTAAGTGTCACATCCAAGACTTCAAGAGTATAACAGTTTTTGAAAGATGCTAAAAATGCCTAGGGATAGAGAATCAAATGTTTTAATGGGAGAAGAAGGGGAGGATGGGGGGGAAGCTAATGAACTCTTCAGATATTAAAGAATTCTGTTACTTAATCAGAGCAAGCCAGATCAACTGTTGGCTTCACAGATACCTGGGAAAGAGTACCAGACCAGCAGAAGTATGTTTTTTTTCTGGATTTTTTCTCAATATAATTTCAATCTCTTCTCTAACTAAATGGCATCCTCAGGGCATGGTGCCATTAAACCACACAGCTGGGAGAAAATATTTGTCTGTAAGAAGAAAGAAAGTATTTAGAGAGTTTACTATCTCAACTCTGCATATTAAGTCAGGCTTTCTAGATTTATAGATCACTAAAAAAAACTCAGGGCATGGTGCCATTAAACCACACAGCTGGGAGAAAATATTTGTCTGTAAGAAGAAAGAAAGTATTTAGAGAGTTTACTATCTCAACTCTGCATATTAAGTCAGGCTTTCTAGATTTATAGATCACTAAAAAAAACAAAAATGAAAAATGGAAATCTATTATAGACTAAAAAAAAAAAAGAAAAAATAACCTTATTTTCTCTTCAGGGTAAACCAAGACCCAAAATCATTTGGATGAAAGATGGTCAAACTCTAGACTCCAAAGATGTGGGAATTCGGAACAGCAACACGGACACAATCCTTTTCATCAGGAAAGCAGAGCTTCATCACTCAGGAGCGTATGAAATCACTCTTCAGATAGAAAACATGACTGATAAAGTTGCAATAACAATACAAATCATAGGTAAGAACCTGACAACCTCAAAACTAATATTGTACAAAAGAAAATAGTAGCCACACTGAAGTAATCCAAAGATCCAACTACTTCAGAATCCCTTCTCTGACAACGGTCGATAGCAGATGACTAGGACAAACGTCAACACAGGGCTACCATGTCACTATATTTTACTAGAATAGTTTCCCAGCTTGAAAGGATATGTGTCCTAGAAACTTTCTGAAGGAGAGGGATTATCTGTGTGTCCCATAGCTCTTGAGGGATTTTTTTTTTTTCTTGCATCATTTTATCCAGTTTTATAATCCAGATCTAGTTTCAGAATCCAAGGAAACTTTCTGAAGGAGAGGGGTTATCTGTGTGTCCCATATCTCTTGAGGGATTTTTTTTCTTGCATCATTTTATCCAATTTTATAATCCAGATCTAGTTTCAGAATCCAAATACCCTTTTGTAAGAAACTGCAGTTTAAGAGCATGTACCTCTTTAAGTCTCTCTCCTGCTAATCTCATTTGATTTCCAGCTTTGTACCAGAAAAAAAAAAAACACACCAAAAAACACATGAATAATCATTTATTCACCTTTTGCATGCTACTTATATTTTACAGCCTTCGGTCACTCTCCTCAGTTAACTTTCTCACATTTTAGATTTTTTATTTTCAAAAAGATGCCCTTCTGTATCTTTGATCATCTTTATCACCCTTCTTTCTATCGCTTTGAGAGTGATAGAATGAATATGAGATTCTAGTGTTCTTTGCAATAGCCACACTGTTCTCAAGGTAGGAAATACTAACCTGGAATGGATATACTCTTACTGGGTGTCCTGAGCAGATAAGGACAGTGAAGATAAAATCATTGCACTAATACACTGTTCCAAGAATTAGAAATGACAAGTCACAGTATTATGAATTTGGAAAATTCACATTTAATGCCTTACTCTGTTAAGACTGTCTAGTTAGCTTGAGGCTTAGTGAAGGCTTACTCTCTATTATACAATTTCTAGTCTCTTTCCTAGTGTCATTTTAAAGGGATGCACTGCCAAGTATCAGTAACTTCCCTTGGGCTTTTGCAAGAGATATTCTGAGATCTTGCCTACTCAGATTTCCTTAATGCTCAGCCAGAGCTCTTCTATTTCCCCTCATTACAGCTCTACATAACGTTCTTGATAATTGCTTTCCTTTCTCTTTCCACACTCTTTCACACTGTCACCCCAAATTTCCTCCAAGGTATCAATACATTTTTAGAATATGTATTTTGGCACAAAAAGAGTATTTAACCATAGCTCCTCATGCTTTGGAATTAAGACGTAACGCTGACTGTATTCTGCTTAAAGTTTTATAAAATAATGTTGGCAGAATGGGTAAGCAGTGGTGCCAACAGCAAGCAAGAAAGGCGTAACAAATTGGAGCAAATATGTCTTAATACCACCAGCTGCTTCTGCTTAAGAGGATGGCTGCAATTCAGCAACAGTAAAATAAGTAAATTGCAGCTAAAACGAATCCCAAGGGACTGGATAAAGGGGAGTAATGCACCCTCCACACCAAAATACCTTTCTAAAACCGGTTAGTGACTCTAGATTCTAGCACATTGCTCTTACAGCGTAGTACGAAGTATCATCCACCCATTGTTTGATACTGAAGAAAGGCATACAAACACATACATGTATTATAGTCAAAGAGTTATTTCATACAGAAAATGAAAGTCTGGAAAAAAAAAAAAAGGCAACTAGTTTTAGCACACAAATTAATACCTGTCAGAGTTGGAGGACAGATATTAAACTTTTTACTTCTTGAGCAGCTTGCTCAACTGAAAGGGAATACATAAATTTCATTTAATACCTGGCCAAGAAGGGAAAGGGTCTGCAACACACTCAGGTACTTCTGCGACCAAGGCATCTAGTCTGATTGTTGATCCTGTAATTCTTTCATCAGATCTCCCTCTTTTCAATCCTGTCAACAGGATTGTTTGCTCTCTAGATTCTATATTCTCTTGGTAGGAGAGAAATAGAGGTGATTCAGGCACCTATACTATACTAATAATAAGGATTTAGGTGCTGTAGAATGGCACGTGGAAAAACCAATTCTGCTTTCAGAGCCATAATAAATCAATCAGTGATTTTTTGTGGTGTCTGTTCATCAGCTAACTTCCCTTAGCAAACATCTACTTGATGAAGCAACGATGCTTGTAGCTTCAGCCTTTATCTTTTTGGGACTACGGCAACAATGCAGGTAACCAAAACTTTGTTGCTATGATGAATTGCCTGTCAGTTCCAAACAAGAAGACACACTTCTGTTACTACTATCATTTGCCCTTATTGCCAAAACAAGTGTTGCCATTGATCTACCAGGTGTAGCCTCTTACTATGGGAATATAGTATATTTCAATTACTTATAGAAAGATCTTAAATAAAGAAAATATCTCCAATCTCCAAAAAATACAGTACCCTCAACTTTTTTCCCCCCTCTACGTGAATCAATGAACGGCACCTTCCACTGTGCCTTCTACTGACCAAAGCAAACCTCAGCTCTCTATTATTGTGGTTTGTTGTTTTTTGTTGTTTTTTTTTTTTAACTGAAATTATTTATGGTTCTCATTATTTATTATTTGAAAATGTGAGTGCTAATTTCTTTTTTAAAGATCATTCATACTTTGTCTCATCTTCCGATTCTATAAGAGTCAGTGATATGCAAAAATCCTCAGATGAGCTTGTGCTGAGGCCAGCAGAATATTTTCCCAGAATATAAGTCCCCACTGTAACACAGTGCCCTACAGAGGAAAATAATTTGCTACAGATACATCACTAGGATTAACTCTTCCCATCCTCTGTTCAAATTATCAAATAGAGATGTACCAGTTAGTACTGAGAAAAAAAAAAACATTCTACAAAGGAATTTTGAATAGATATTCTTGCAGATTGCACTACCCCATCATGCAGATTGCACTATCCCATCAAACCACAAAGACCAGGAATATAACAATCCATTTAGCAAATGTATTCTTCTCTACCTTTTGTAAGGCTGTCCTTTACAAAGCCTGACAAGTATTGAGGCTTTCAGTACACTCTTCTTCTTTATTCTACCTATGCCACCACAGGTAGACGTAATAATTTATTAAAAAGGGATTATTTAATACATCGTTGAGTTGTTATCACATTAATCTGATAGCAGGTTAAGGCTTAAAATGTTTTTATCTTCTTAATAAAGTCATATTCTGAAATTGTTCGCCCCACAAAATAATATCTATATCTATGTACATAAACACATACCTAAGAATACACACATTCCTGAAGTCTAGCTCTTCCAATAGATTACTGAATTAACAAATGACCTGCCATCCCATTGTTTTTAGTTTTGAAGGAAAGTTCCCAGATAATTGCTTTGGGGTAACTAGGAGCAATAAGGCACAGGCTACAGATGTATCTGTCCAGTGAGGCCTCCCCAAAAATTGTACTTTTTTTTCATTGCACCTAAGACTGTGGTTTTCTTCCATTTATCAATCTCTTCCTGTAGGATTTAAACCAACTACCATCACCAAGACGTCCACAGTTTTTGACAAATCATTGTGTAAGCATCCCTTTAAAAGAAAAAACAACTGTTGTGTAAATATATCTGTAGGTAAGCTCACAGGAAAAGCACTTGTAAAATTAGGCAGATACTGTGGAGGGTTATAAGAGTAGGTAGACCTGAAAATAATTAAGAAATTGCTAACCATCACAAAAACTGTGTACTATTAGATTTTAATACACTTATTCAGGGCTTGTAGAGCTTTGCCCGCTGAGACTGTTGCAGTTTTCATATCCACGCAGGTATTCACAGGTAGTAACGAAAGTTCTTATCCTCAAATCAGATTAATTGATATAGCAACAAATACATTTCCATATCTTCATAGGCAATGCTGTTCATTTGACAACACATTACCATTCCCTACTTCAGAAACACGGAAGAAAGCAAGTTTTACCTGAAACTGGTAGCTGTTTAGAAACACAGATGATGACAGCTTTTTCTTTGAAATGCTAATGCAAGAGAGGAAGGAAGAGGAAAATAAATGGAATGAGGGCAATGCATTCCATATTCCTTATTGAACTTCATGCAGTGTTCTAGCTGGCTCCGGTGCCCATTTCAAGGACAAAAGGGTTAAAGCTAAATATAAAGCAGTCTTTGACCCCAAAGTATACCAGTGAAAAGAGAATCAGCACGTTATGCTTTGACATCGAAACTCACACTTCCCCTAATAACAGACAAAGGCTGGTTTATTACCAGTTTGCGTATCCTTTAAGGAATTAAATTACAAGCAACCTGTAATTACATTCCTTTGTGCTTTGCTCATCTTCAAACCTATATCCATCAGATTCCTACCATTGTCTTCATTTTTTCCAGTTTAGCTACAAAAAAGGGGAGACAATTTCCATTCAGCTACCTAAAATGATCCTGAACTATCCTTCACTAAATCTCAAGACCATCTACCACTGCCTAATGATCATCTCGCCAACGTGCCCTGTAACTGTTAGCAACAATCTAACATCTCAAATAGGAAAATTAGCAGCTTCAAGTCAAAACATACAGAAACATCACTTAATAAATGTAATTTAAACTTTACAGAATTTGTAAACAACATCAGTATAAATACGAATGATCCTTAAAAGAAGGAAAAAAGAAAATTATCATTTTATAGTATGTATCTCCAAGTATCTCAAAATGGACGTAGATTTCTGTACCTCTTTGAAAACGTTTGTTTTTGCTCTACTCATTACAGAGGAATATCACTAGTGGGCAAATTAACAAGCACTGAGGCAAGAGGAAAAACAATCAGGTATAGCCCCAAATTGCTGGCCTTCCTTAGCTGAGAAAAAAATATACCCAGTTGCCTTTGTTGTTCATATTACTCTCAGTATATCTAAACGGCTGAGAAATTGTACTGAGGTAACAAAGAAAGTAATAAAACTGTAGTAAAAGAGTTAATCACAATCATCCAAACACCACAAATTTCTTATTCCATTTTAGGAAAGAGCTCATCTGGTTCTTGTGTTGCTAATTCTACTGTGCTGTCTGTTTCTCAGTAGGTTTCAGGCCTCCCAGAAAAGTATTAAGAGGGCATTTGAAAATTTCCCAACTTTCCAGTTTACAGTTTCAACTTCACAAATAATGAAGTATATTGCTATGGAACAATTATAGATTGCTATCAAGCTCTGTTTTTTCCCTGCATGGGAGGAAATGGCAAAGCTCTTCGATCTTGAACCAGAAGCTATGGGCTTTTTTCATGTCTCCTCTGCAGATAAGCCTGGTCCTCCTCAGAATATAAAGCTTGTAGATGTTTGGGGATTTAATGCAGCCCTGGAGTGGACACCTCCACAAGACGACGGCAATGCACAGATTTTGGGCTACACAGTCCAGAAAGCTGACAAAAAGGCAATGGTAAGAAATTGCACTGAATCAGTGACTTTGTATGGGGTTCAAACTACTACCTGCTCTGGGAACACAGAGACCTGAGGAAAACAGCTAAATTCATGACCCTCAGTTGTGTGCCCAAGATGTCCTATGGCATATCAGAGGCAATTAAGCACTGAAGAATAGAATCTAAAAAGAACCAAAAGGCTAAGTGTAGTGCTATATAAAATGCCCAGTAGAAAATGTAAAGAGAGACCTAGACTGTCTCACCTCTGGTGTTGACCGGACAGACAGCTCTACTCGCAAGGTGGGATTATGTGTTTTATTTGAAATTATAGTTTTCACAAACGCAGGAAAAAACTGAAGGGGAGGGAGGAAGAATTAGACTTGAACTCCAATGCTGGGCATAAGTGTTATGTGTGTCTGTCAAACTGGAAAACATCTTTCTTATGGAAGTCCCCATCAAGTAATCATGTTCTGAGGACACATCCTGTATCGGGTTCGCCAGATACGAGTAGGGCTAAAGTGTAAAGGGACTTTTTGTGTTTGTTTTTTTTTTCCTCAAAACGCAAGTATTCATTCAACTGTCATGCCAGCCAGAAAATAAAAGTAAAAAAAAATAAAATAGATCAGCTGCTCTTCCCGGAAAGCAACGTAATATTCATTTCACAGGCTAGTGTTAAATACCTGTCTACCTGTCTTCTCCTTGTAGCAACTTTTTTTTTTCCCCTCAAAATGCAAGTATTCATTCAACTGCCATGTCAGCCAGAAAATAATGAAACAAAATAGATCAGTTGGTCTTCCCAGAAAGCAACATAATATTCATTTTGCAGGCTAGTATTAAGTACCTGTCTACCTGTCTTCTCCTTGTAGCAGGAAGGATCTCTCTATACCAAAACTAGCACCATGTCTGACCTCTCTTGCATCTTTCTAAACAGCATAGTCTTGTTACAGGAATGGTATACTGTTTTTGATCACTATCGTCGCACAAACTGTGTAGTGTCAGACCTGATTATGGGAAATGAGTATTTTTTTCGAGTCTTCAGTGAAAATTTGTGTGGATTGAGTGAAACTGCTGCAACAACCAAAAATCCTGCCTATATCCAAAAAACAGGTAACATGTTTTTCAAAACAAATATCACGAAAGGCACTAAATACCAGAAGTAATACATTGGTAAATGGAAAAATACAGCATTACTTAGATGCACCACCACAGATAGTCCATTATTTACTAACTAGCTGTTATAAAGTATTTTAGGATCAGGAGCCCTTGGATAAATGGAAAAATACAGTATTACTTAGATGCACCACCACAGATATTCCGTTACTAACTAGCAGTTATAAAGTATTTTAGGATCAGGAGCCCTTACTTAGGCAGATCTCCTGAACTAACACAAAGATCTGTTCAAAAATACTTAATCACACGGTCTTCTTAAACTATATTATTTTAAGAAAATAATACAACTGGGGGGGGGGTTACATTTACATTCCGGGGTTAAAAGTTTAAGATGTCTGTGGTGAAGACTTCCCCTGCAGACATATGGCTTTTGTATTTTTAACAGAAACCAAAAACCCATGATTGCCAGGACCTTTAACTAAAGCATTAAACATCAGATGTATTTTAGAGTGAATTTAAAGATTTGTTATATCATAAATGCCATAACTTTGAAGCTTCTCTAAATCACACAGGAAAGTTAAATGACAAATAGATTGTACAAAAGTCAACAGGACTGAAACCACAGCTCTTACTATTTTGTTTCTTTGAATTGCAGGCACCACTTACAAGCCACCTAGTTACAAAGAACATGACTTCTCCGAACCTCCTAAATTCACTCACCCTTTAGTAAACCGCTCTGTGATTGCAGGATACAACACCACGCTCAGCTGTGCCGTAAGAGGAATCCCCAAGGTACAGATTAACTCAACTGTCATTGATACTCTTGCAAAACGCCAAGATGCTGCCTTAGAATTCATGTCAGTTCAGTGTGATTGCAATATAACGTGATTTAATATATTATTACGTAAAGGTCACCCAATTATCTCCCCCCTCACTCATAACTGAGGCACATGATGCAAGCATTGGAGTAAGTAAAGCAGAGGACAGGACAGCCATTGCTTATGCTAGCACCATGCCATTGAAAACGCACCACTTGTACATAAAAATCTACTCACTCAAGAAAGTAATCAACAGTATCTTCTCACAATGTATATTTTGTTCTCTCCAGTCTTTCAAGAAAACAGCAGCTAATGTAATGTACTATTCCATTAACCTAAATGATACATAGCAACACCAGTTTTTCCTGTTATGTCAATACATCCACATAATTCTGTGTGTGAAGTTTGGGGGCTTTTTTTAAATCTCACCGGAATATTTTCTCAGTCTAAGTAGAGTACAAAAATATGTACGTTTTTGTCAGGGTCAGGAACAAGCAGTAAGAACTGTATCAGCTAGGAGCTAAATTTAGGTTTCTCAAAAAAAGGGAAATAGGCTTTTTGTCTGCAGTGAAGGAATTTACCATATTATGACATAACCTTGTAATAAATTTAAATTAGAACATTCACAAAAAAATGCAGTACCCTTTTCCCTTCCCCTTCTGGCTGCTTATTTTCAGCTCCTCTCCCTTCCCCACGCCTGTACAAGGATCTGACAGCTACATAATTGTAAGATAATTGCTCAAAGTTAATTTTAACTCAAAAAAATAAAAAAAGCAGCATCTTAATGTAATAATTTGCTGCAGTTCATGGGATGAAAAAGGAGCTCCAAACAAAACTCAAATATGAAAAGGAAGCATACCCACATAAGTAGCTGCAAGATAACAAGAGCATCATAAAAGAAATTCCAGCAACTGTAGGCAAAAATCCATCCTCCAGTAGCTACCGCACCTTAGATTCATCCTGAAACGACAGTGTTAGTAATGATTTTCCCTCTTGGTTAACTGACCTTTTTGTGCATCTGGATCCACTTCACTCAGTTTCCATGGTTTTAAGAAGATTCTAAGAAACACTTTGTATTTTACACTTGTTAAATACAGTTGCCCCAGATTTTTGAATGTGAGCATGCTAGCTGTTTCTTCCATGTGAGCCTACAGGATGACAAACAGTCCTCATCACTCAGTACCCTCATAATCTTATAGCAGCTTTTCCAGATACGTTTTTGCACTTGCATTGTCAAAATTAACCTTAACAAAAAATTTCTGTACCCACACCAGAAATCTGCAAACAGGTCTTTTTCCACAGAGAGTGGCTTATGTTAATAGAGCTTTCCAATTCTGAGTAACTAGAGACTATGGAGTATACCTCAGATATGATCTGTACAGCAAGAAAGTTACCACCTCAAGCAGAGTCAACATTCATGCCCCAGTGGCAGCGTTGAAATAAAAGACGTATACTCAGAAAGATAAAGAAGCTATAGAAAAAGAAGCCAAAAAATTCTGAGGCAGGAAGAAAAATGCAGCTGACATTTTCTTTAAAGAAAATGAAGCCTGGGAACTCAGATGCACTGAATTGTGTATCACAGGTCAAAGACACAGCGATCCAACAGATGTGAACACAGTCTATAAAACGACACAATGGTCTGTTAAGTTTTTTTTTTTAATGGATGAAGAAACAAAAGATATTAATTCTGGAAGTAAAACAGATGAATACAGAGCTTGGTCTTCTACTCTTTAAAGCCTATTTCTTCACTATATGTACCAACAAGCTTGTAATAAACAAACAGTTTGCTTTATATCAGATCTTTCATTTTCAAAATTTCATTTATGAAAATTCAAGGCACATTTTCAGGTGCCAGAAAAAAACCCGCAATGACTTGAACTGATACAGAGCCAACCATTTTATTGCTCAGCTGAAGCCAACAGGAACTTGTTGAAATTCCTGAAGTTGCTAAAGATATAGTAAATGGTTTAGGAAATCCTTTCCCAGCCTAAACCTTGGCATCCCAAGTTGACCACCCAACATCCACAAACCTTTATGACACTTCTGTTCTAGTAATCTGTCAAGTTTATTTCCCCTCCTGTATCATACCTCAAGCGTTCAAATATATTTTAATGAGCACAATTAAATAACTCCCAAAGGAATGAATTTGTAGGGTGTTTTTTTTTAAATTACAATAGAATAGAGAACAGACCTATATTCTCCACATGCTGCTTGAGAGTTAAAGAAAATACTGAGCACTTGAATTATTACTTTCATGAGTTTGTACTGAATGAGAGGTTCCTTGAAAAATTATTAACGCTGCTGTGTAATTTACAGGCCTCATAATGCATAACCCCTTGATGGCTAAATTAAAGCTGCAAGGTCAGTGGTTAAGTCTTCCATTTTCTACCTTTTTATTTTAAAATTCTTCTTTTGTGTTCTTCAGCCAAAGATATTCTGGTACAAAAACAAAATGGATCTCTCTGGGGACGCCAAATACCGCATGTTCAGTAAACAGGGTGTGTTGACCCTGGAGATCCGGAAACCCACTCCATTTGACGGTGGCTGTTACACCTGCAAAGCTGTTAATGAGTGTGGTGAAGCTGAAATAGAATGCAGACTGGATGTCAGAGGTAATGAGATGGATCTTATGGATAACACTAATACTGCAATGAAGATTAAGAGATGAGTAACGGACAGATAAAAAAAACCCAACTGTCTATGTTTTTGTATATGGTATATATGTTGTAAATTGTATATGGTGGTATACCAATAGGTTGTTAATTACACTCACCAGAAAGGTTGTGGTTTTCATTTGAGACTGTTATGACAGAATCAGGTTGCTTACAATGTAAAATAGGTCTGACGGTGGACCATTATTATTTCTAGAAAAGATACTAAACACTGGAATGGAGGTCTACCTAAAAACACCGCATTCTGGATAATTTTATCATCCTTTGTGCCATACTCTCTAATTGAAAGTTTTAAATTAAGTCATTAGCTCTTAGACATACAGGAATGGTACTGCATGCTACATCACAAACATTTTTCAAACACTGATAATATATTTTGGTTGTCAAAAAGGCCAGGGGGAAAAAAAAAAAAAAAAATCACACATTTAAAGCACAGTAAGAAATATTTACTAAATATTTTTGGTAAATCTTCTGCTAGTGTACCTGTTTGTCAATACAAACCCATATAGCAACACTTTAAACACTTGTCAAAACCAGAAAAAGTTGTGCAAGCTGTATAACAGGCATTGATGGACATCCATCTTCAGCACAGCAAGCCTGAAGGTATTTCTACACCGCACAGAGTTCAGTATTTTACTCAGTGCTACATCAGGAATGTGTACACAGTACACCTTGTGGTGTTAGGAACCAATACCCTCATTGGATTACTATGATGATGAACTCAGACTAACAACTGTGAAATGTCTAGCTTGTCTATGCAGCAGCTAATTAAGACACATGACTTTTGGTTCAATGGCTAGCTCAAGCACTTCTGTTCAGTGCTATACTGTACCGTGGAGACATGCTTCAAAGCTTATTATTAATCATCTTCTGAAACTCGCTTTAGCAACATTAAAGATCCTTGGAATCATCAGGCAAAAGCAACTACTATCAAGCTTCCATATTTCACCTTCAGCACCCAATTTAAAATTAGCATCCTTCAATGTCTAATAATATTTTACTTTTTTTGTTTCCATTCTCCAGCACCTCAGTAAAGTTCTGAATTTCAACTCAACTGCAAGTCAAGGTATGAATCAAAATAATTCAGCTGGATATATCAGCACTAGCTGTTTGGTTAGATATAAGATTAAACAGTCATTAGATATTCATGTTATAGACTTTATGGAATTTCTATAACATTGGCGGGGTGTGGGTGTGCTTGGTTTTATTTCTGTTTTTTTGTTTTTTGTTTTTTGTTTTTTGTTTTTTTTTTTCAAAAATCATTGCCTGAACACAGTCCTGCAAAGTAACTTATGTGGTTTATTTTAAAGTCAGGATTTTGTGGGTCTCAGCCTTCAACAGGCCTTGTCAGTATAAAAAATCTGTAAGAATAACATAGTACTTCGTTGACTTTTTTTTCTTAACTCACCACAAGCACTTCCAAGACTGGCTTATTAATATAGACCTAATTAGCATCAACCCACATTACTTTAACCAAGCCAGCAGAGTTAAAAATACAATGCATCTAGAAGTATTATGTACATTTTAGACTTTTTTAAAGTGAAATAGATATAATAAACAATCAAGTAATATATTTGACAATAAATTCTTCTCCCTGTTCTCTGTTTCAGGACTGGAATGGAACTTGAAAAGAAGAAAATTGAAGAAATTAATGAAGAAAAAATTTAGTTACATTTAGGAGTCCTGCTCATCTTAAACGTCACTTAATATACGTGTACTAGGAGGCAGCAGTGTCTTGTAGTGTCCTGCTTACTCTGCATATTTTCAGACAGTATTTCCTCTTTTCATACATCTGTTTTAGTTACATTACTCCCATCACCATGTGAAGAAATTTAGGGAAATCAAGATAAAACATTACATAAATGTGTCTGAAAAAAAACGAGTTCTACAGTTATGCGCAAACCCAGTCTGTTCCTGATGTCTGAACAAACATAAATTCCCCACTGCTACAGTTCTCCCCATTTTCTCTTCTCAGAATTTCTTCATAAGAAACAAGTACTTCAGAATAATGAAACACCAAAATTATTTGTAATTTTAAAATCGCCTTTCATTATACTCATCTCTGCACAATAGAAAGTAACTTTCATTCCTACTACTTTTACTATCAGTGCTTGAAATACCCACCTTTGTGTTCTTGAGATCTTTGCAGAAACACATTCAAAACACATCTCTTTGGAATCTCTGGCTAAAGCTACTGTTCTGCTTTATACAGAAAATAGTTTCTTTGATATTTACTCACTACAGGCTTTTCTAGCTTTTAAACTGACACAACCATAGACTTCCAGTTATTAGATGTTTATGCAACCAATCATAGACATCACACTAATCTACAGATACAATCTTGTACAGCAGATGAAAGAGTGAAAGATGTAGGCAGGAAGATTATTTGCACATAAATAAAAATGTTCAAAACAAAAAGCTTGTGATGAATGCAGTAACTTACTTTCATTAAATGTTACTGAAGGCTTTTGATAGTCTATGAATGGTATGTATATATTTTGCAGATAATTTTGTCTAATTGACTGACACAACAGCATTTCTGGCTTTTCACCTACTAGTTTGAATAGTATTGGGAGGTGGGTTTGGACCTGCAGTAGCTGTTAGTAGTTTCTGGCTGGAAAGTACTTTCGTAGTAGTTTCGTGATCACAGTACAAGAGAAGGTGGGACGATGAAATTAATTCAGGAAGCATTGCCTTTTGGAAGGATCAACACAAAGGAACTAAGTAATACTACTCCCCTGCCTCCAACATGCCAGTTGAGAAGGCAAAGCATGTCTGACCCAGCACATTAGCTGTACTAAACAAGCAAATATGTCTTCATAATAAAAACACTGATGATAGTGAGATGTGTATTTTGATTATTTTGTTATGGTATCAGAACAAAGACAGGTACTCCTCTAAAACCAAAGTCAATTTATCCAAAGTTAACACTTGTCTGTTGCACATTATTATTCAATAAATAAATAAAAAGCCATGAAAAATATACAAACAAGTTTACACGGTTTTGAACTTTTATTCTCCAAGCAACACTATTGTTTAAAAAATAAGGCACATACCACAAATACAAGTCAGAGATGTTCTACGTTATAAAGAACCTACGACCAGAATGCAGTGGACTGAGATCATCATTAAAAAAGGCAGCTTACCCTATGGAAAATTAATTGCTATACCAAATACATTCTATTAGCAGAAAGGTGTTTCATGAAAGAGAGTAGACTTTCATTGGTCTGTTCCATGGCTGATACTGATCCTGAATGCATAGCTCACCAATTGCCCATTAATTCCATGTTGGTAAGAAATAAATAAATTATTTCCATCCCGATCTGTTTAGAACTATGCAAAGGGTGCAGTTTCTCCCAAATCGAGCCAAGTATCTCACAATTTTTCCCCATCACAACTGAAAGACTACTTGACAAAAAAAAATAAAATATATGGTTTAACTTCTTTTTTTCCCTGGGTGGAATCTCCTCTGATGCAAAAAATCAAACAAACTTATCTCTAAATGTCATGGCAAATATTCTTACCTTATAGATGTTAAGCACTATTAGAAAGAAGTATGCAAGGTAAAATCAACAGTAAAAGCATTATTAACATAGGTCATAAAGCTGAATAATTCTTATCTATTACCATTTTCTTTCAAGGATACTTTTAGCATATTAAGTGCCTTTCAAAGCTGACAGCAACGACTATCAGGAATAGTCCTACTGACTGAAGTCCTTTCAGTAGTTTTCCTGATACAAAAAACTGTTATTGCTCAGCTAAAAGATTTTTCCATGTGAATAGTATACGTAACTTTGACAAACACAACCTCTTCAGATCTATTCTTTCTATCCAGTTGAATATGAAATTGACTTCAACTTCTGATATCACCACAATTTTAACTTATAACCAATCAATTCAGCTTGCTTACTGCCAGTTCAGTGCACGTGCCTTTCCTTCAAAGAAATTACTAATAACCAGGAATGGAGATACTCAGATGCTTCAAATTAACACACTTAAGACTTAGCTGAAGCACAGGGATGTTGCAGAGCAATAGTAAAGGCACAGTATCATGCAGTGCAGAAATAGCACTTCACTTGTGTCATTTAGAAGAAACATCAACTATCCCAAAAATATTAAGAAATAACATAGGGGTACTCCCACTAGCTCAGTTCCCTCAGTGTGGCATTGCCTCCTAGCCAGTTAAACCCCCAGCTAACACTTCAGCTCAGCATCAATTCTTTTGTGTTTCATCCTGTATTTCAGCACTGCTGTATAAATATTGTAAATAAGCAATCCCGGCAATGGAAAGCTTCACTTAATACTCTTTATGAAAACCACAAGGTAGAATTAAACTGTCAAATGCAAGCAAGCCTTACCACAACTCCTCATTTCCTTTAGTTACTTGAGACTCTTGTAGCGCGCAAATCCCAGCTATTGTTCTATGAACAAAAAAATAATAGCAAAAGGAGTTTGTGGTTGATCAAAACTTCATAAAATAGCAATTAAAAAAAAACCCAGCAAAATCAGCATATGAAACCCAGAAAAAAAAACATTCAAAAGCCAAAGCATAAAACACATTAAGAAAACCATCCTTTTCTTCAAGTGCAATTCTAAAATTGAGTAAACGTCTCAAAGATTAGCTAGCCAACGTTAACTATTTTCTTACTATTCTGATTGCAAAGCCTTACCCAAATTGTACTTCAAAGACACAAAATTGAGCTTCTCATCACAATGTTCTGAGACTGAATTTCAAAGGAGTAAAAAAAGGCGTGGGGGGTGCCTTAAATGCCAACACCTGAGTTTTGGGTGGGGCTGTAGCAGGTGTTGAGAATTTAAAATCCACACACACCTCCACAAGTGAGTGCTGATTAGGTACTCATCCCTCATTACTACTATCTGGTTGGTACAGCACCCCCACCCCAGGTGGTAGCCTTCCCCTTGCCTGGAGGTGACAAGTTTTGCAGAGACGCCAACAGGGAGGTGTAACGGGGGAGCCCCAGGGCCGTACCCTGAGGTGAAGGAGCAACCATCGCGCTACAAAATGGCGGCGCTCCCTCACGCCGCTTCCCGCCCGAGGGGGCAGGCAGGTGCCGCGCGCCGGCCTCGCGGCCGTTGGGGCGCCCCTAACGGCCGGCTCGCGCCGAGGCGGGAGCTCCCCTCAGTGGCGGGAGCTCCTCCGGCTGCTCGCCCGGCCTTGGTCTGAGGGGTTATGGCCGAGGTCTGTGGAGCCTGAACAAAATCCCTTCGGCCTGTGGGGTGAGCACAGAGGATTCTGACAAAGTGTGCTGAGTTTCGGCCCTTTCCTCTTCCAGTTTTCACTCGGTGGGCTTGCACAGAAGCTGTTGAAGGCTGTGTGTGAATTTACCGATGGTCCCCCTCAGAGATAATTAATTCTTCCTGTTAACAAATGAGAAGTGGATCAGTTGGAGCTAAAGAAGAGAGTAAGACATATGTCCACGCTGAAATGACAGCATTTGGTGGAGCTTCTCAGCTCTCACCACTATTTTGTATTCTGCTAGCATAAATACATGACTTAGTTTAAAACTAGCAGGCATATCCATGGTAACGGCTGCAGAATAAACATACTCATTGTTTTCTTTACTGAACACTAGATTTCTGACTAGTTAATAAAAATGCATGTAGTAGTTTGTCCCCAAGCCACTGTAAATCCAGGTACGTGCTATCCAGGTACTAGTTCTATTCATGAGAAAGTGTGCCAGTTAGTAAATAGATTTTTTTTTATAATACCCTCAGTGCAGGTGGATCCTCGCGTGACCAAGGGAGGTTAATAAGAAGCTATGTTTCCATCAACATGAGTATGTTGTCGCAGGTTAGTTACTGACCCACTTTATGTAGATACTCAAGTTAGGATTAACCACGCTAATCAGTACTGGTTGTAACTGAAGGTGCACCAGTGTAGTTATGCTGATACAAAGATCCTAAAATGGAAAAGTCCTAAATTTTCACGCATTCACATTCACTAATAAATCATTGCTTGGAATGTTAGGCAGAAATCAAAGTAACACAAAGAAAACTACTTGCGTGTAGCATGTTTAGAAAAATACTGCTTTCCTTAGTAGCCTGTAAACTCTGAACATTGTCTTTGATGGACTGTTTTGGTAGGGATGAGCACTTCAGTCAATGCATGACCTGATTTTAACACAAGCTGAAGATCTGTGCCCCTGCTTTGCTGCTTAAGTTACAATACTTACGTGATAAAGTGGAGTGAAATGCAAATTGAGTGGATTGAGCTCAAGTTGTCTCAACAGAATGTTTAAAATGGCACAGAATGCCTTACCTGTCATGAATTTATCTTCCTCTTCCCTCTAGAAGAGAGAACAGTTGTCTTTATTGATTTTTTCATATTTGTCTAAGCTTTTTGCATAAAATTATATATAAAAATTGAATTCTACTTGTTGAAAATGGCAGTGAGAGGTCAAGAGGTTCCCACTTACTACTGTAACAAAGCTTTTCAGTGCAAGGCAAGGCAGATACTTTAAGACAGCTTCAGCACACCTCACTCCTAAGAAAGGAATACTGTGCTAGGTATTCCAAGGGAGATATACAATTGAGTAGAAATGAGTAAAACCACAAGAAAATACTAGTTCATCGCATTTTTTCCTTAATTCAGTCATACAATGGCCATTCAAATGAGAGCAGCAAAGGAAAAGACGTTTCTGGAAATCAGAAAAGTAATTTATGTTGCTTTTTATCACAGAATTTCTTTGAAATAAAATCCTTTTATGTGTTTAGGAGAAAGGTTTGTCACTAACATATCGTCTTGGAGCAGGTTTAGAAATACAAGCCATTCCTGTCTCTTTACGAATTAATTTTGTAAGAACAGTCTGCTGAGATTAAAAATAGCCCCACTGATACCTTTCAAGTGCTTCCCAAGCACAGAACTCTATTTTAGGGAAAGAAAAGCTGTCAGTGAGATACCCTTTACTTGTCTTTGGGCAAGGTCCCTACAGCAGTCTGCATAAGGAACACATCATAAAACAACATGAGCTGGTGAAAGTTTAAAAGAAACAGATAAGAACAGCTTCATTTATTAGGTCCTGATATGGAAAAAATAATCTAGCATCTTGCTTTCTGTGCCAGACAGAAATGTTGACAACAGGCAGCCTTAAAAACACAGATAACTTTCACAGCTATGAACACATTTTAATCATAATTCTGTATTAGGATAGCTTTACAGAAGACAAATAATCCAAAACAGTGACTAATCCACTATATATAAAATATCGGTGGATATGCAAATGTGTGGAAATTGATTAAAGGTGGGGGGAAAAAAGTGGTAAGTGTGCCCTCTCCTTCTTCGTCATGGATAATCATCTGACTGTCACTTTATATTCATTATTATTTATTTAACAAACATAAAGAATATCATATATAGTTTTCATTGTTTTGCTTGGAAGTGTAAAGTGTGGGTCACAAATGTAGGAACCCGGGTTATGAATTAAATTAATTTAACCTTCAGTAAGGTTGCATTTGCTTGGTATCTGTCATAATGCTGATCGTTGCCCCAGTACTCCATCTACTCCAGGAAAGTATAATCACAAAAATTCTAGTGACTAATATGTCTCTTAAAGACAACTTTTGTTTATTGCTTTTCATATACAAAACCCAGGAAAAAAAAAATGCCTGAAATTCCAGGCTTTTCTTCTGCTCTGTAGGTCAGTTCATGTATATAACTTGAAAAAAACCCAAGTACAGTCAATTTTGATCATTGGAAAGTCCTCAAAAATTTCTACCTGGAAACAGGACTTGTTCTTCTGCACTGCTATAAGGGGGGGCTAACAGTACTACATATTGACAAAGCATGCTAATTCCTCTTAGGTGTTTCCTACAGCACTGAAAAACTTTTAACAATTTAGACAATTTGTTAGGTTACAAGTCTGGTTTAGACAAATTTATTTTTAATATCAGATTAAATGGTTGAACCATTTCTAACACGGAGTGTAGGGAAGAATTGCTGCTGGAAGCTATCACAGAACAGCAGAACTGAGACAGGAAATCGTTTCTGTTCACTCTTCAGCACTCTTCCAAAAATAATTCGATTTAAATGCAAAGGGAGTAAGAGTGGAATGAGGCTGAGGGGTGGAAGAAGATGGCAGAGAGCTTGGTAAGAACAGGAGAGAGGAAGATGACAGTGAGTGGGAGCTGGATGTGGGGCAGAGACTGGTTGAGCAGGAGACTGGGGAAGAGCATAGGTCTGAGCTGTTTGGGCAATGAGGCTGGAGATGATGATGATCAGAGAAGTGAAACGAACGTATGAAAAAACACTAAGGAAAACAGATGGAGACATCTGATGAGAAATTGCGGTGCAGAACTGAGCCTGACTGGCTGAAGAGAGCGTAGGCCAAGAAATTGTGAGGAAACAGTGAGGAATCCAAGCAGGGAGACAGATAAAAAGGGATGAAGAGAGCACTTGGATACCCAGAACACTGTGGATAGACTAGCATTCACTGGAGTTAAAGGCCAAAAAGAGTGGAAGGAATGGAAATACAGAACTAGCGTTTTTGTATACTTGAAGGAAGCAACTGTTTAGAGTTTTACTGGTGTTTTTCCTGCCACCGTTTGTTCCTTTTTATGTATAGCTATTTTGGGAGAAGGGGATTTCTATGTAGGTTCCTAAACCACATTTATCACTATAGTAACTGTTGCAAATAGAAGCAGGACTGTTTGCCCTTGGTTGTTATAAATATATATATATATATGATTCTTTGTTGGACTAATGCTTTAAAACAAAATTAGTCAATGCTATAACTACTAGAAGTTTCAAAACATTGTACACACATAAACAGAAAATAAACTTAAGATTTTACTAACCTTGATAGAAATTTTGAGCTGATTTTTATCATATCTGAGCACAGGATCTGCTTAAAAGAGGTTCTCTATAAGTCTGGTTTGTACTCAACTGCAGTCAAACCTCATTTGTCATCAACATTAAGCTTTTAAACCTTCAGATAACAGCAGTGGAAAGAGGAATCACTTACCCACTATTATTTAAAGCACCATCACATTTCTACTGAAAACTTTTAGTGAAATAGCCACACCTGGAATGCCTGTAGGAACTCAAAGCTGTTGCTCACACTGAACATCTGAGGAGAGCGTTGCAGGGTATGACTACATGAAGCCATTGCTGCTAGCAGAAGCAAAGTACTGAGCTGTTTGGAAATGTCTTGCCCTTCTGAGAAGCAAACGCCTCTGGCTGAATTGTGATTTTTGGAAGAACAAGAGGCTCTTTGGCATTGCCTTTTGTCTGGCAAGGTCCTTTGCACAAAGCTGCTGCTTCTTGGTCCTAATTCCCACTTCTTTAGGAGCTGGGAGGTGTTGGCTTTCACCGAAACCTGGCTTGTCTAAGAGCAGTGACTTGGAGTTCCGAAATACCACCGGAGTGAGAGTTGGGCAGAAGCCATTTTTCTCACAGAAGAAATATCTTGCCGCAGAGGCAACAGCTTCTGACTTTCATCCATTTGGCAAAGGGAGCTGGGATGTAAATATTGCTCTTTGTGAGCAGCTTAGCTTCTATTTTCTGTTTAGCTCTGAATTCAGTGGTAGCAGGAGCCTATGCCTGGCACGGGGGCAAGCAACTGTTTTTTTTCCCATTCTAGGCAGCTGCTTCCTTCTTAACAATACACTCTGTAGGAATCAAAAGCCTTCCTCCAGCATAATCCACATGATTCTAGAAATACCTTCAATATCTTTGCAACATAAAATTTCCTAGGGAAGGTATAGATCACAGGCACATTTTTCCATCCACTTTGATCACTAAGACAGAACTTCAGCTGGAATCAAAATTCTTCATGATTTACAATTACTAGCAATTTAGCTTTTTAATGCCAGAACATTTTACCTTACAAACTGCGGCCTCAAATTGCCAAAGTAGGAAGGTGGGGACTATCTAAAGCTAGGAATCAGGGTTTAGGAAGTTTTTACAATGGTTTTCTTAAATTAATGAATGCCTTCCTTCAACAGACACCTTCAAAGATTTTCCAAGAGATACCTTTGATAAATAACATTAAGTACCATTTTTGTGACACTTGCTGATGCTAAAACCTTTAAAATCATAGAATACCAGGTTGGAAGGGACTCTCAAGGATCATCTGGTCCAAAGTTTCTTGGCAAAAGCACAGTGTCTTAAAGTGTCCACTGCTGGGGAATCTACCACTTCCCTGGAGAGGTGGGGACCCACTCAGATTAGAAACTGACACTGTATTCACAAACAAAACAAGGGCATTTATTTGGAACATCACAATGAAGATACATGATCCAGAAGACAGATAAATTAGTAACTTTGGTTCCACTTTGAGAACTGCCAGGAAGACTAGTCACAAACCCCAGTGTTTGCAGAGAACACTTAATGGTCATTTTGAAAAACAACTTCCACAAGCAAGGAATTGGAGCAGAAAACCAAACTTGTTCAGGGTAAGTAAGTACCTTACATTTTGAGGCAAGTTTATGAATCTTTGTCACATTTGTGTAAGTGCCTTGGAAATACCAAAGTGTTAAAGCGGTTTATCATCTTGAAATACTTAAAAGCTAAGACACAGGCTCCTCCTAGTGGTAAAAAAAAAGAAAGATTATTCATTTTGTTCTAAGAATCTTCTAGCACTATTTTATTATTCCTAGTTATTCTCAGTTACTCTTCCATTTGGTTCTGAAAGGTTTAGAAGCCTCTAAGTTCTTAGTATGCTAAGGAATTCTTACCTAAAGATCCAACTAAGCCGGGCATGACAAAACACAGCAAATCAATGTATTATTTTTTTTTTCCTCCAAATTAAAGTTTACATAGCTCTTAATGCTTAGGAGTGAAGGTGGAAAGGAAGACAGACTGCATTCCAAAAGACTCACGCTTTTACACCAATTTTAAAGCCAACCTTCAGATCTGTATTATGTATCCAGAGAATAGCACCGTATATTTAATAGTGGAAACACTGCATGGCATGCCTTTTTCTCAGATGCATACACTATGTTCCTACAGTTAGCAGAACACCTGCCAAGTCACCGTCATCAAGTGCAAGAAAGATTTTGTACATTTCAAAAAGTTCTCCAATTTTGAAACCAAGTCAGTTACTCTCACCTAAAGAGCAGAAGCCCGGTGCCAGTCCACTTGCTGAGGCTGTTCCTGATTCTTCCTTGCCACTGAACAGTAAGTGCTGTAACTATTTAGCCACACCTGTTCTTTAAAAAAAAAATAAAAATCTGTCAAAATGGAGAGAGGCCGATTTTTATTATCAGGCCCTTTGAAAGTCTTATTCTGGACTTATTCTCAGAAGTCTACAGTGTACAGCACTATGTAATTTATTATTTTAAGTCATAGATAAATACACTTGCAAAAACACAGCTTCTACAGGGGAAAAAAAGAGCTGTATATAGAAAGTGATACCGTACATTTAATCATTTTACACTCCAATCTTCCTTTTACAATTTTAAGTTACCTGGTTTGAATATGTTAATAGGCCTATTAACATAATCTTTACAATTCTAAAATTAATATTGTATACCTAAGTGGGACTCAGTATTGCAGTAAACGGAACATCTATTGTAGAACAAAGTGACCTCAGTCTCAGTTGTGCTTGTAATCTAATAGTATCGAGAATACTACAATTGCTAAAATCTCAGATATTGTTGCAAAGAAATTTGTAGTCTCAGAAAAAAAAAAAACCAAACCAGGCTAATTTCAGGGTTTGCGATTTCAGTTTTGCCTTTATATTAAGAAAGGATGAAAAATCCTTTACATGTTGCTTCTACCTGTGTTGTACAAGAAAAAAATATTGTATTTCAGATGTGTCTGTTTTCCCTATTTATCTTCTTCGGACAGTCTGAAAAAAACCAAACAAGTTACATGGATGTTATGATAGAAGAAAAAACCCTAAAACTACTTTCCTGCTTATAAGATAATAAATGTAGATTTTCCATATATAGTCTTCTCTTTCTCATTATTTCATAGATGTATGACGTTTATTTTATATAATTACATTAATTTCAGAATAAGTTGCATCAATAGAAAAGCACAGGAGGATGAAAACCAGTTGCTGGTTGAATGACATTTTATTTTCACATTCAGACAGCTGTACAGTTTCTATAAATAGATGTGGTACTATAATATTTACATCGTTTCCTCACCCATTACTAGAGTATTCCATTCAAACCGGTAGATACCCTGACCAAGCCAAACCAGGGTTATTTCTGGGTGCATTTACTCAGAATTCTATGTCAAAACATACAATACATCAGTTTGCATCGGAGCGTTTTTTCCAGATATTTTACATGTAACATTATTTTCTCTAGACAGTCTCTCCTCCCAGCATCCTAAGAGCTTTCCAGACAAGCGCAGTACAGTTCAGGAACAAAACAGGATGCAAAAAACATTCATATTCGGCCTACTTAAAACAAGGAGTGTGATGGATAGTTTTAATTGCAGGAGTTTCATTATACATTAACACAGTATTTGCAAGATTCCTTGATACACAGATACAGACTAAAAAAAAGCAATAGCTTAAAAAAATAGGGAGACAACATAATCCTTTGGGCTTCTGAACATGTTCCGCAGATCGCTATAGAAATACCTTCTGTAGAGTATAGTTTCAGACCCAAAAAGACATGGATCTGCCATTTGCTTCTGCCAATAATGTATCCAAGTTTTACATTTCCTGATTCATTTTCTGATCCCTGTGATTAACTGCTTTATGTAGTGCTGATCTGCATCTCTTAACTCTACTGCTGGGTTATCTACAAGCGTTGTGTAAACTTTCATTTGAAAATCCACACAATCCATGAGGTGTCAGGGGTTTTCAAATATAGTGCCTTCAAAGTTTCTTTCTCCACTTCTTTGCCCACTTGAGAAGCAGTCATCTCCACAGGTGGACCAATTTAATAGCCAAATTTCAACTGTCACCTGATATTTTAAGACTATGGTAGCTATATTGTTCACCTCTACCAAGAGGGTCTGAAGAACTGTGTGACAAGAACTCCATGTTGGTGGGTAAAAATGAACCACACAGAAGGAAAACAACAAAAACACTACATTTAAATAAGATGCAGGACCAGACTGCTTCCACTGTGCACATACCAGAGAATCTGAAAGCAGAAGCCTGCAGTTGTAAAGTGAATCATCTGTAACAAGTACCACTAGAAATAAAAAAAACCAAACGAATTCAAGCTGTTAGTCATGGAAAAAGGAATTCCAAGGAATGGCCAGAGTAGATCACTCACAGCTGGATGCTGATGCTCAAAACTGTCTGATTAACAGCTCATATAAAAACTTCATTAAGGATGAATTCAGAAGGAGACTGAGCAGTGAAGTCTTAGGTTTTTCTATGGGGAAAGACTTGCAGGGTCATACATAAATAATCAAGTTCTCATAGAAGACAGTAAAGTGAGCTCCAGGAACTGCAGTAAAAATGGGAGTACTGCACGTCAACGTGCCAAAGGGTAGGTATTTCCCAATATCATAATCAACTGGAAACTGGTCGAGGTGGTTTGCTTTTGTTTTCTGCCTCTTTTCCACGAATGGCAGCCACATAAGAGAAGAGACACAGCACGGAGTAGCAGATCTCGTGAGCCTACAAGAATTTACAAAAGGAGATAATAAAAATCAGGTAATTTAGTGTTTTACAAATTCCACTGCACATTTTGTATTTTGCTGCATGTCTTCCTTCATGGGACAACTACTCTGGCTACAGAAAATCAGGAAAAACTGTCCCATACTACCTTCTAACTGAGATGGATAAATAAGAACAGCCTTATAACAAATAAAAACCTTTTTGGGATAAAAAACATTAGTTGCTTGATGTAAGATTCTAGTAATTTTTAAGAGCAGTATGCTAAAGCAGAAAGCTGGCTTTTTAGAAAATATCCTACATATTTGCTTTTGGGCTGTTGCACAAGTAGAAAGCTGGCTAGCTGGCTTTTTAGAAAATATCCTACATATTTGCTTTTGGGCTGTTGCATGAAGCTACAAGAAATTTGCTGGGAGGGGTTAAAAGAACTAATTAAAAAGACTAAAACTGAGCATCCAATACTGTACCTTGACTTGTGAGATGGTGGTGTTCTTCCTTATTCACAGCTATCTTTTTGTGCTCCATAATACAAAGACTAGTAATCTGTGTCATTTTTAACCACCACTATGAATCCATGGGTAATACAAGCTTTTCTTTTTTGTTTAAATTAAAAATCCCCACAACCCAACATTGCATGTTTCATATAATACCAAGCAATTCTCTGCTACCTTAAAGCAGAGGGGGTTTCACATAGCATTAACAAGATTTACAATTATTGCTTTCAACTAATAAAACGTGCTATTATTTAACAGAAAAATCCTCTTTTAGCATGTGACTGGCAGCACAATTCGTTGAAGGGCAGACTTAAGACTTAAGTTTATCTCCTAGTTCTATTACTGGCTATTCTGGTGATTTTAAAAGTTCTTGTTCTGTAAATTGATATTTATAATTTTGTAAAGGTAATAAGCATAAACATATGTTCTGTTGTATTATAGTCCAAGCTAAAACACTTGTGTAAAATGTAAGTAATTTTCATTAAACAGGTTTTTCTTATTAAAAGATATAGCTATCTGCTTCTTAAATTACATATAGTCTAAGCATTTTGTTTCCAAAACATTCTTAGCTGCTTCAAGTGATTTTTCTCTCTCTCCTCTTGAAGGATTGTGAGTTTCCATGTAATCACCTGCACTTCAGACATAAAATAACTGAAGAAATTGCAGTCCTAATGATAATGGTTGGCTTCTATTTCTTCCTCATAAGCCTGATCACTGAACTACCATCTGTGAAAGCTCTAAGCATCATTAGCAACTGCTGGTGTTCAAAAAATGTTATAAAAACTGAACACCAAACCACAGCAATAACTCACCTATACGACAGAGATCAATACTTATACTGTTCTCCTGTATCTCACTGCTCACTTTCATGGGGAAATGGGATTTTTTCATAAACTCAGTCAGCAATAATTTTATACCCAGGAACTGGTCTCCCTTTCCAGCTGTCCAGTGGATTGTGTTCTGCACTATCTTAAATTTAACAGTTTCACTAGCTCTTATTGTGCTAAAGTTCATGGCAAACCAGTTATCTTGCATCTTTTTCTTAACAAAAGAGACCATGCTTTCTGCACTACCCGTGAGTTCCTCTAGTTCCACAGAAACAACAATTACCAAGTTTTTTTTGTCTTCCTTTAAGGAAAACTATCACGAAAGAGCAGCCGGTGTTTCACTGCAGCATTAGCATTGCAAGTCCTGCAATCTCAATGTAATTCTTTATCCACATGAAAATGTAATGATACATCCTCTAAAGAACTACCAGAAGGCATCACAGTTGACTCACCATTGGCGTCTTGTACTTGTGGCTCACCACTTCTTTAGTTTCAGGAACTAAAACCGGACGGGCAAGAGACAAAACAAAAAGTTCAAAAAACGAGAGGAAAAGGGGAAATAAATAGCACAATGTTCCCATGGGAAAGGGAAGGGATGCACACAGACAGCAGGTGCAGGTACAGGGCACCTCACTCTCCCTCACTTCTACATACTTTTCCTTCTCTGTATTTACATTATGTATGTCCCTGAAGATACTGGGAATAATAAATTATTCAGCTTGGCAAAAACACTTCACTGCCTCTGTTTGGAAAACCACAGTAGATATTTGATAGTTCTTAGAGACTCTGGCTTTTCTCATATTCCTTATTACTGCTAGACAGCAAAATTAATGACAAAATATGCCTAATGTCTACTATGATAAAACATAAACCAACAATTCCACAGGAACTTGTCAGTATGTGATTCCCAAGGATTATGTCCTTTAGTTGTTTGAATCCTTCTCTGCTGAATAACAGATCTAAAAAGAACTGCTGGACACCCCAGTAAGTTAGTGAAATCCATCAAAAAAAGGAACCAAGGGAGAAAATTCTCTAAACTAGAAAACTGTTTCCCAGTTCTATTTCAAGAGTTTCTCAAGTCATTCTTTCTCCTGTCTAGGATGTCTGTGATGGAATTTACTTGACATACTCACTGCAAATGTTGCTTTTGAACAAGTTGCCTTAAAATAAAATATTGATTTCAGTTAGACTATTCTTAAAATCCCAGGCTTGTTGATTTCTAGAAGACTTTATTATAAAGAGGATTAGGGCACCGATGAAAAATATCTATTATTCAGAAAATTTCATCTTTCTCCCTTGCACTGCCCCAAACGAACAGAAAGGAAACAAGCATAATAAAGCTAAAGAAAATTTGCCTTTTGTTCTCATCGTGAAATGCATAAAAAAAGCAAGCTGTAACCATCCCATTAGCATGCATTGCATCTGAACTGTGCCTTTGACCTACACTTTGTCTACAAAATTGTTGTGAACAGATACCATGGGAAATCACCAGGAGAGAACAAAGACCACACTAAGAACATACAAATGGCAAATTTAAAATGTTAAGATCAGTGGAATACCAAGACCAACTTTGAATACTTCCCTTCCAGAATAGCTGAAATTTGCCATGGAATTTCTGTGTCACAACAAAAAATTTAGAAGTAATAATACAGAAATTATGCAAAACCAAATCATACCAGGTTCATAGAGGAAGGGTAAATGTTTTATTACACATAGTACTAGTGACAAGAAAAGAAACAGAGGCAGATGAGTTCAGTATGAGTAAGTAGGAAAAGTTCCACAACAAAACCTATCCATGCAGATGTCATCTTTTCAACTATGGTATGACATGGCTAAACGCTGGAGAGGGAGACGGATCACACTCTAAGGGGCCAAAATTAGGCAGTGCAGACTGGGTTTGAGAAAGCACTCTAAAGAGAAACCAGTGCCTACTAATTCTCGTACGTCATGGTATTGTCATTATTGAAAAAAATGTAGTGAAAAGTACAGAATGATTGTCAAAAGTAATATACCATTTTTGTTTAATTTCTGAATTCTTTCCTTTCTTGGAGTTGGCAGTTACACTAAGGCCTGAGAAACAGGGGAAGTGCACACCCAGGCTGCACTGCCCCAGCGATACCAGTGACTAGAGTTGGGGAGATAAGGAGGTGCACATCCAAGCTACCTTACCCGTTGGCACCAGATGTTCCAAATTAACTTCATGTCACCAGGGAATAAAGGTGGGAGTGAGGCTGGTGCACAGCCAAATAGGGTAGGACTTTTACAGCTGTGTAAGTCTCACTGCCCACTGGATAACATACAAATGTTCATATACTCTTCAAAAAGCAGGAAGGGAAAGCTGTAAGGACCTTGTGCCATGAGGGAAGGAGAGAAGGGAAGCTGTAAAGTCCTGTATCATAACTGAGAATAGGAAGAGAGGGGAAAGGAGAGCACCTAGGCAAGGTACTGTCTTCCCCACTTCACAGTCAGTAAGTTGCCTTGTCTTTAAGTAAAGTAATCCTTCATAGTCCTTCCAATAGGGAAAACTCTCCTGAGAGGACTGAGTTAGGAAGAGTAGAAAGAGTGGGTTTGGATTTACACTCAGAGAAGTCAAAGCACTACTGCTGCAGAATACAAAGAAAAAAGAAGGAAAAAAAAACAAACCAAACCAAAAAGACCCAAGCCTCAAATGAAGAAATTAGCAAAAGCACTTTTCTTCTAAAATTAAAAGTTATTCCTGATGCTGTTGAACTAAGTGGATGAAGGGAGTAAATTATTAAGCACCATCCTGCAGCCTTTGGTCCTGTGAATGAAAATATGGTGCTAACATAGAATGAGTTTAGGGGACATCACTTTACCTGCTGGAGAATGAAGGTTTTCATAGCAGCGGCGGTGAAGGGGCCACAAGAAAGTAAAGCACAAATACACAGCAGTAACTCAAATTCCAGAGGGAAGAGCCTTACATTTCCTCACTTACTTAAATCTCCACTTCCATTTGTGGGCAACAGTTCCTGAACTTCTGCTTTCATCCTGCTCTGAATTCACAATTCCAACTTTCATGCTGCCATCTACACCCAGTGTTAACACAAACCTTAAACTTCCTGCTGTGATATCACTAAACTTGGAGCACTCGTGCTTGGCAAGATCAAATAAATACATCTTGCATTAAAGTATTTCCCACCAGAATGGAGTATACGTGTGCTCACCACTCTCTGTCTTCCTAAGAGGAGACAGTACTTCAGTATCCTCCCACCATACTCAACCCGATCGCAAGGCTCACAAAGTTTAACACAGCTAAATAACTTTATTCTTAAGAACTCCACACAAGTTTTTGCTGAATGCTGTTCATTTGCTAATAGTAAACTAACGTGTTAACTTCTCTTGAATGGGACAGATTGGCATAGCTTCTTGTCTTTGTAACAATTTAAAAAAAAGAAGAAAGGTTAGCTCCCCTGCAACATCTTTCTTCCTTTCTTCTTTCTCTTTATTAGCTGGATGGGCAAATTGTAAATCTCATTTGCCACATTGAAATCGGTTCTTGTGTGTGACCTCTGTTTTGGGAGGAAGGTATTTTTAATTTAATTAGTTTAATTCCTCAGGTTTTGCTTGTAGTGTCCAACTCTCAGTTTATTTTTAATTACTTCTTAAAATTACCCTTTCATAAGTTCCATATCACAATTCTAGCTCTTGCAATAGGCCCTTGATTACAACATCTTCTGTAAAATAAAAGTTATTTTTCTTACAGTTATTAAAGTAATTATTTACAGACTGTATTACAGAGTCATCAACAGGAGTTGACTGGAAATAACCAAGTCAAACACTGTCTGTCTTCTTGTGCAATATAAACAAACTATTCAAAGAAATACTTGGAGTTAAAACTGCAAGATTTCAGGAGCTGAAGCCATTCTTTTAAGCTAATTTTATGGCTCCTGAACTCTCATCTTTGTAAAACTCATCAATAATCTTTTGCAGCCTTAAGCAATTTCTCTAAGTAGTAAAATGAATCATGCTCATCAGGGTGAAAACATGGTATCAAAGGAATATGCAACCATAAAGTGCAGACAACTTCTGAACATCTAAACTATCTAAATTTTTCAGAGTTTAAATACACTGACCTGAACTGTGAACAACATTTTCAGAAAATGGGAGATTCAAAAATTCAACTCCCAGATTTCTGAGGGATTAATTTATGGCAAACAACAAGCAAACTGTAACAGTCAGAAAGGCTTTGTCATTTGAATACCTTCTAACTTTGTATCACAGAAAGGAGACAATACATTAATATGGACAAAGACATCTATCTCATATTAATTGTCTTTTACATTCTAAGAGAGAATCTCTCAGCCAGAACATTCTATTCACAGCACCAAAGAACAGTCAGAGTCTTGGTAAAGGGAGATGTTGATTTAGATTTTGATTAACAGCTGAAGTATGGATGCTGATAGACTATGAAAAGAATGTTATAAATCTTATCTTCTTTTTAAATGTTTCATACGTACACTTCAGACCTAGACAAATGTCTCTCAGATGGGTGGAAGAATAAACCAATACAGGTTTGGGGACAATTTCAAGAGAAGTATGTGTGTGACTGACACTAACACTGAATAGTAACCCAGAATTTTCCTCAAACTAGATTGTAGGCAGATTATACATAATGGCAATAACTGACCAAAATAGCACAAACTCTGTTCCCCTTAACCTTTACTTTCCCATTCTTTACCAGTCACGCTCTGAAACAAAAACCACAGGATAAATAAAGCGCAACCTGACAAAACATCTTCTAGTACATTTGAGAAGAAATTCCACACAGAGCAAAGAGGAAACTTTGCAATTAACAGTAATTCTTTGTAATGAAAGCACAGTGTGTTGAGAAACTTAAGTCCTGTTTAAAAACATGGTTTCTCAGATGAAAAAGGAACATGCAGAAGAAAATTCCTACGCACGTCCAAGTTTAACTTGTTTTGCTTGCTTCAGAAGACTCAGAACATCCTCTTTGTCTACTAATAAAAAGCACCTCAGCCACAAATCTTAATATGATGAAAATTAAGGTGTAAATTCTCATGTTAAGTCACCCATCTCTCAGTTAGGAACCTCTCATGCAATCTACATTTCTCTCCCATCTTTGAAACTGCAGTGCAACTCTGAACCTGAAGACTGGAAATTTGAGTTACTGCCATGTGAGTACAGACCTAATATCAAAATAATGTAATTACCAAATTCCTCCAGGACAAAGACTCCTCGCACAGTATTGCACTTTTTAATGTGATTCAGCTCTATGAAAACCTACAAAAACAGGAGAAAAAGTAATATAAAAAATTAGTCAGGTTTGTTTCTTTTTTAAAAACTAAAAAACAAAACTAAACAAAAACAATCATCACAGCAGATACAACCTGAAGTGTTGTAGCATACACTACCAGTTCATTTACAGTTTAATATATAAATAAAGGGTGAAATAAATAGTCAAAAGACAAACTTGCCACAATGCTAGAAATCAACAAATAACTTAAAAATGCTAAGAAGCGAAGACAGCAGAAGATGAAGTACCTTCCGCTCCTTGCAGGAGGAGAAAGCATGGAAGAGAAACGAAGGAGTTAGTAACTCTGACATATCCAACATTGCTACCCCTTCAGGCACTCAAATGAGTTATTGCAAAAAAGAATACCAACACACCTGAAATACAACAGAAGAGGGGGACGAGAAAAAAAAAGCTGGCTCCCAAATTTGGCACGATTTGTAGCCTCTGATCCATCCCAGTTAGTTTCTGCCCCTCCATGCATCCTCCTCCGGCACAGAGGGCAGGTAAGGGGCACTGTACTTCCCACCCTGACACTGATCCTCCTTAACCTACCCAGCAGTCAAATTTAATCCAACGAGGAACCGTTAATCTTCCCTCTCCTGGACAGCCTTGCCATTTAAGATTTGGCTACAGTTTATGATATATAAGCTGCATACTTACTCTTGGAACCGTCTCCTTTAACAGTTAGCACCAGTTTTCTGCTTTAAGCAGGATGGGAGAGTTTGGGCCTTTCTCTATTGCTCAATTCACATACAGCTGCTGCCAGCTGAGCAGTCACTTAGAAAAGCAAACCTGCTTTAAACTTATGTTTTATGTACATGAACCCCAAAAGACAAAACAGTTGAACTACACGACTGGGTTTTTCAGTCCAGAACCTAGATGCCAAGACCGCATGAACAAACAAGTTTTCTGAGCATAATGAGATATCCAATCCAATATCCAATCTGTTCAATATCCAATCTGTTTCAAGATACAAAACAGTCCCTTCTTCTATGCACATCTCCAAAAGGATCAGAGTCAGTACACAGGTATAAGAAGCTGTAGAAAGTACTATAAGGAATCAATTACAGTTTCTAACATATTCCAGTTTCTAATATACTTGCTTTTTCAAGGCAAGAGAAACACTAAGAGTAACATTGCCCTAAGATTCAGAGCAAGTCTATGTCCAATACCTTACAGGAACCCTTGCAAGACTCTACTACCATAGTCTGGATCGATACTGTTAGTGCTTACACACTTACACCACCAGCATCTCGGGACCTGTTTTAAAAAGCATTACTAGAGAAACCTCATTGCCTTGGAAAGACAGGAAAGGAAAACTCTGCAACCCTCTTGAACACAGTATCAGCAACACCCATGTAATCATAGATGATATGCTACCCAAGAAAAGCAAAAGAAGACAACACCAGAAATCGTTGGTTTTTTAAAAGCAACAGACTTATTTGTATCAATAGAGAGCAGTAAATGCACCGTACATCTGAGAGAAGTCAGGCTGATGCTCGTCAAAGGGGTTTTATTATTGCTATTTTTATTAGCAGAGAACTAACAAACAAACTCAGGATATTTTTCGCTCAATATAAAAAACTAAACTTCCACTTCATCAGAAAATCTGAAGCTTGCTTTCTGCTTACGTTCAAGCACTCAAGGGAAAGAAGACTTAATACCATCTTTTTTGTTTGCCTGTTTTCACCCATGTTCTCTAACAGTTTAGTTGGTCAAAAACATTTTATTTTTTGAGGAAAGTTACAGAGTAAACAAGTCAATAACGGAATGCTTTCTTTACTGCAGTTAATTTCCTTTTTCTGTAATATTTTCTGTGAAAAGGTTTTGCTAGTGATCTAAAGTACAAAATTCAGAAAGTCAACAGAAAGGTTCAGGTGCAACATTGGTTGTTTTATCTGGTAACAGTAAAGCTGGCTAAAAGGCTTGTCTGCCCCAGGTGCTCTTGATCCAAGTATAACGTGTGCTGCATTTCCACAAGAATTATGAGCAAGATGAGAATTTATTGAGTTTGTCACAATTACAGTAAGTTATCCATTTTCAGAAGACATAGGAGTAGATGGGCAATTTCTTGCTATACTGTTTAAGGGACAGAGATGCTCTCCTCTCACTCAATTAGAAAACAAGCACAAAGGAAATAACAGTTACTTACCCTAGGGAAACTGTGGTTCTTCAAGACAGAGCATTCAGTGTGGATCCTACTGTAGATGGGTATGTGCCTGCTGCATTTTATTAAACTTCCATCTATTTTTGACACAGATGAATTCGTAACGGGGACAGAGTTACTGAGTCCCAATATTATGACTTAATTTGTAGATGTAAACTCAGAATAATCTGCCAATGCCACAGGTATACTTGGTTCCTCCCTATTCCAAAGGAGTTCCTCTGACCTGCTAGGCACAGATAGACTTGAACATTTTTTGATTCTCAAACTTATGTGTGCTGCTGGCACGATGAGACAATTTGTGAACACTAAAGATGATTACTGTGTCAATAATAGGTTGGCCCACCATGCATCTAAGACATTTCCTAAGGAACTCACAAGGCAGTAAGGAGGTATACACACTGCAAATCAAGAGCCTTCAAAACCAGTTTCATGAAAGCAAGCACAATTCTACCACTGAAGCAGTATGTTCAGTCTTCTCAGGTAGGACAGAATAGACTCCACTTATCTTTCTTTAAAAAAAAAAAATAACCAAAAGTGGAAACCCCTCTTCCTATGTTCTATATGAATTATTTCTATGACATCCCACAAGCAGAGAAACAGAAATCCCTTCTGTTAGTGAGCTGCATTGCTGGAAAGAGTGCTTGGAAAGAGGGCCAAGAACAGGCCCTGTATATGGAGTAAGGAAAAGAATATGAAGAGAAAGCTGGACGTGATGAGGTCCTGTAGGCATTTGTTGGTTGGTAGCCCCATCCAAACTCAATAGAAACAGAAAAAGCCATTTTCTACACAGAGATATGGCTGTAGGATCCTGGGTTTAATCAGGCTCATATACATATTCTGAAATAAGCTTCCTTGGAGAGCAATTAATACAATAGATATGAACATTGGAAAGGACAATGCATCTAGAGTAGCAGACCTTTTATCAAGAAAGCAGACTGCTGGATGAGTGTTAGAATAAGAATGCAAACATCCTTTAGCTCCACAGATTATGAAAGTGGAGAGGATTTTTTTTTCTGTATGGTGCAACTAGGAGGAATCCTTTACATAACTGCTACAGTTTTCCACTCTATACAGACCCTCAAATAGCAGATTTTTCATATCTGTCTAGACACTTTGTTTTGAGAAGGAAAACAAAGGTATGTCTTAGGTCCACTAAATGGTACCAAATGCCCTTGCCAACTGGCAGTGTACATCTACCAGACTGAGAAGTAATCATATTGAGTAAGTGAAGTGTATTTTCCAGAACTATACTTGTTTCAATATCCATCTTAAGTAATGGAAACTCATCTGGCTACAGCCTCACTGGAAATGTGATGAAGAGGAGGAATAACCTTGAGGGTGGGGGAGACAGCTAGCATACTTCCTGGGTCTGACCTGCACAGACTGTGTTCCAGAAAAGATGTAGTAATTTTCATCACAGACACCAAATTAGAACACCATTCTCTGTAAGGAAGGATATGATAAAGCCAGCGCTCTATGAGTGCTGGTGGTAACACAGGACTCAGTATCTGTGGTAGGAAATTCAATCAGTAATGTTCCTGACAGTTGTATCATCAGTACAATCAGTACTAGGCTTCCCTAAGGGTTTTTTCAGGATATCATTCCAGTCTTTCAGGGGAAAAAAAAGGCTTTGAATTCAAGGACAAGGGTATGTTCTAGGAATTGGAGTTTTTCTTTTGGACAGATGCATATGTGCTCAGTATGTGTTTAACGCTGAGCGTCTTTGTCTTGTGAAGATGCCTGTTACACTCGAGAAAATGTGATGATGACAACGTGGCAATGTCCTGGTTTGAGGTAGAACAGAACCAATTTTCTTTTCAGTAATTTTACTTTTTTTTCTTCTAACTGAACTGTACTTTCTGAAACTAACAGCCTTTTTTTCAGACAGCGTCTGCTTCTAACAGGTGATGCCTAATGTTTATAGTTAATACTCTTCTCACTGCAAATGCATATATGCCTGGCTGTTATTTTATGAGAGTCATCTCCATATACTGTTCAAGAAATGAGCATTTTGACTTCTTGCAGAAGAAGAAAAAGGAGAAGCAAACAGAACATTCCCCATGGTGTGTTCTTATCTTAGGGCAAAGTAATTTCTATTACATCCATCTCTAATGACATCAAACTGTTGCCAGGGTTTAATTTTGAAAGGCTTTAGACCTTTGCCATTTCCAGTAACTACAAAAACTCATTCTGTACTACCAATCAGTTCCTCTTGCAGTTCTTTGTATTTGAGCATAGCCAACAAAAAGTTCAAATCTATAACTAAGTCAGGCAGACTGTTCCATCACAGAGTAGGTTTGAAATACTACAGCAGGCCAACTGTAATGGACAGGAAGAAAACTAAAGGGGGTTCACAAATCTCCACTCTTTATACTGGCACCTGTGAACTCAAAGGGGAGGCACATGGTGCTGCTGTGACCTTGGGAGAAGTAGTAAAGATTCTGAGCATGTGTGTTCGAGATGCACGTGCACTTCCAGTGGGATCTACACTGATGTATCCTCAAAGAAGAACAAAGCTTGTGTGGGGAGAAAAGTCCAGTCAGGAGGAAAGGAAAAAACACTCCACAGAGGACTGACAAGCTTTTCTTTCTCTCTTTCTTTCTCTCTCTCTCTCTCGCTCACACACACTCTCTCTCCCCCCTAAGAATTGATTCTACTCTCTAGCATAGCATGCATTTAATATCATATGCAAAACAAAAAACACAAAGCAAAATAAAAAACAAGGATCAAAGGAAGCAACAGAAACAACATCCAGAGAAAGGAAGAAATGACAATTCTAGTTGTGTTTCCTCTATGCCCACAAGATCTGCTGCGAGTTGGAAGAAAAAAAATTCAGTAATTTTTTTCTTATTGTTGTGAATTATAGCAAGAGCCACTTTTCCATTTTATTTTCATACTAAATTCTACAGATGATTTCTCAAGTTTTAAAACAAGACGGATTAAATACGATGCAGAAGGTTGCCCTCTGTACCTATAATATTCAAACACTGTATGTTTAAGGTTGATGGCTTATGCTGTCAGGGTGTGCTCACAGCATGGGGCGTTGCAGCAGTTTAGATTACAATTGATCACTTTTTCTGTCCCTTAATATTCTGCCTACCATTTGTTTTTTGCTTAGATAATTCAGACCAGAAACAAGAAACTGAATCCTGTATCAGTGTTTTTCTTCAACTGATTATAGTTTTCCTGATGATTTTAATTTCAGTGTATTTTTACATACATATATATATTTATATATGCATGTGTGTTTGTGTGTAACTATACATATGGTTTTTTACCCCCCATCAGGCTATCCCTTGACCTTGTTGATTCTCTGGGAAGAGGAAACACATAGACAGGCGTGCTGCAAAAAGCTTCATGCTCACAGTCTTCTCGTAAGATTTCCCTCATACCTGACTGTGCATAAATTTCAGGTTGATTCCCTCCAGTGTGACCTGAAGAAGACCTCCTTCGCCAGTTTTCATATCCTGCACAGGGAACTCACCACCCAACTCAGGACCTGCGTTTTGTTAATAACAACAACAACAATAAAAAAAAAAAAATCAAAGAAAAACAAAAATATCCAGAGAGAGAGAGAAAGAAAGAACAGAAAGCAGTCAGGCAAGTCATGACATGTGGAAGGGAAATATAAAACAAAAACATAATTTCCATTCAATGTGCATAATGAGAGGACACTACTAAGAATAACAGGGAGCATTTCAGTATTCACTAATGACAGCCTTCTGAGAACCACCAGACTTTTAAGTATCATAACAAATTTCATCCTGGTTACATGAAGGGACACCAATATCAGCTCAGTCTGTATTTATTGTGGTTTATATTGGGGTTTTGTTTGTTCATTTGACGAAGGGACATCGATATCAGCTCAGTCTGTATTTATTGTAGTTTATATTGGGGTTTTGTTTGTTCATTTGAAATGCTGTATCTCATTTCTGCCTGGTAAGACACTGCAATCAGGTCATACCCCTTACAGCACAGTGTTAAGTTCAAACACAAACCAGGCTTTCACGTGTGACCTTGTTTTTGTATGACATTCTTTTATGCTTTCAGCAATGAAAAAGTCAACATGGTTATAACAATGACAATTTAATAAAGAACATTAATAGATGACAATCTAGGCGTTTTCATCTAGTTTCTTTTGCATCATTCAGTTCAGCAAGAAAATGCTTTCTTATAATGATTTTTAAAAAAATTACATTTGTGCAGAACCACTGAACCCTGGAAAATGGCTTTCAAACACACCTGTAATACTATGTTATTGACCAACTCTTAAAATAGCTTTCAAAGAGGCTTTTTGCTCCTCTACACTCAGTGAAAGTCCAGTCCTTCCTCAAATTGAAGTCCCCCTCCTCAAATTAAATTGGACTAATGGTAGGAGAAAGAAAATAGTGGCTCTTCCAAGCCCCCAAAAAACCTGTGGGCTGAACACTTAGGATGCCAGATTTAAACCAAGTGATTTTCTCAGTCATCCTGATGACAGGTATGACTATAAAACGTAGATCCTTCAGATTTGGCATTAAGACACACCTAAAATAGGCTTGTACCTCAAAGCATGGCTCCCAGAGTTCTAGAATCCACTTGGAAAAAAACCAAAAAAACAGTTGCAACAAAAGCCAAACTTGAAAACACAAAACCACAGTGATGTTACCTTGAACCTGCAAACAGAATCCAGCAACCATCTTATGGATGAAACAACCATCTTATGAAGGTATAAAGTAAGCCACCTTCGTGTTTGTTACCCAGATACACACAGCACCTGATGCTCTGGGGACTGAGAAAAATGGAAAATTGCCTTTCCAAGTACTCAATCTCCCAAAACTGCATATCCACTTTCTAAGAAGAATGTCTACACTGTAGAAGATATACTGATATATGGACACTGGGTTAACTGCACCTTTTGACTTGCACCAGTATTTTCCAGTATAGAAAAGGTTTGTGCACTAAAAGCCTACAGAGAGCTGCAGGTTCATCACTGAGGATTCACTAACATAAATGAGCCTGTTTATTAGCCTCCATTTTCAACACAAATTGGACAAAATAATTGTATGTCTCAATCAGGAATATAAGGAGGAGGTAGCCAACTGTGATGTGAAAGTGAAGCTGAAGTTTCATGGTCTTTTCTAGTTATGATTTTACTGGCAGCAGGTCCTCCTTACATGTAACTCTTCTTTATACAGGTGTTTGGGTTTTGTTTGTATTTAGACTGAGGTATACAGGAGCAAGCTACTGCTACCACTAAGTCTACTACATACACATGGATGATGTACAAAGCTACCCTAAGATTTCCAAGTAAAAGGACATTATGTTCAAAGAAGTGATTAATGACAAAAAAAAATCATAATTGTTGATTGCAGATTAAACAATAAACATTCCCAACAAGCAAAATCTTGTACCTGGTTTAATGCTTTGCTGTCTTGCTGCTGCTCGCTCCATACTGTCTTTTACACAGTAGTATAATTCTCGACACTAACATAAAAAGAGTAATATAATGTTATTTTTCCAAATCATTAAGGGAAAAGAACAGCAAGAGTCTAAGATTCTACAAAAAGAACAAGTCCCATGTGGTGCATAACAACACAAAGCCTATTAAAGTTCAACTACAGCTAATTACTAGGTGTTATTTATTTTTCAAGCTGACAGTGAAACTATTTCATATCATTTCCTAGCTAGTGAAGAGTTCATGGTTTGGCACCTGCTCATGAGCCATCTAATCAAGTTTACTCAGTTTCCTAGTGTAGAAAAAGCCTCAAAACAGTATCACAATCTCTCTCTTTTGGCTTCCAGCAATCAGTGTTACTGGTCATACTTATATGATCTATCAATTTCCTTATGCCATATTCTTCTATTCATCTTCCTCCAACTCCCCTCTCTAGAATCAAATAATAGTTAAGCCATAGTCTCAGAGCAGAACTTAAGAAAAATTTTTATCAGCAGCCCAAGATACATGTCATTAATTTTCCAAGTGACTTCTGTAGCACACTGCTTTTGTCCTCCTTCCATTTGTATTCACACCTGCATCGTGATGACCTGGTCTGTACTAAATGAATTTTTTTGAAGCAGAAATCTAATCCTTTTATATATCTCAAAGATAATAACCTTTCGATATAACTTGGCATTTACAAATCTTTAGCTCTTGTTTGCTGGTCATTGTGTAGGAATTACTGGAGTTCTAAGAGCTACTGGAGTTTTCCTAATAGGTTTAAGCTATTTCTTTAGATTTGCAATTAGTCATAAGGATAAGAAAGGGGTTTTCATATTAGTTGAGAATGTAGGCATATATGAAATAAATATCAAACATGGGCCAATGGAGAAAATTTTTAATCTTATTTGGTCAGTTTGGCATTGTCATCAAAAATAACATAATTAACTCAATTATTTAGACATAGTTTTATTTAGCTCTTCCCCCATGAATCTACCACAATATTTTTACTACCTTAAGCCTGCAAGCTCACACCATATTTAGTTATACTGATGCTTTCCTCCTTCTAACTGAAAAAAACAAGTAAAGACTACACATTTAATTTCTTAAATTATATTTAGCTGTACTACTGTCTTCTGGTAAATGACAAGACATAATGTCAACTTCAGATGTCAGTGCTGTTACGCAGCTACTGCAATTCAGTAATGAGAGCTGGAAAGAGAATGCTATTTTTTGATTAAACATGGAATATGACACACCAAGGATTTGTTTGTTCTGTGCAGTTTTCCCTGAGTATTGTGTGCATTACAAAAGCTGCGTACCTTCTTTGTGTAGAACTTGTTCAGTTGTGTCTCCTGACCGTTCCTCCGCCAGAGGCACAGCACTTTTGTTTTGGGACAGTAAGTCATGTTGATGAGCTTCTCATACCACCAACGTTCATACACAGTTCCAATGTTGCTTCTCAGCACAATGCAATCATCACATACCTGGGAGCACACAATATGACGTAAGATTTCCAATATTACTTATGGAATGCTATCCCTTGCAGTAATAGTAATAATTCTTGTCTCTACCTCCATGAAAAATATGTCTCCTGTTGTGTCTGTCCCAGCATGGACTACAAAAGTCTGCTTCTTGATGTGGCGGCTGCCACTGGGTCTCACAGGGAGTTCCCGTCCATTCTAGAGAAAAAAAACAAAAAAAGCCATCATTAATGAACTTTGAAACCAATTTCTCCTGATCTATAGAAAGAAGTCCTTTAGGTGACACTAGAAGCATTTTCAACAAATGAAAGAAAAAAGTATTTTTAATACAGTTGATTAGAGGCAATTTTGGACAAAGCCATAAGCAAGACCCTCTAGAAAGTTTAGTTTCAACGGAGTTATCCCAGCACACAACAATGTTCCCACTGGTACCACACTCGGTATGGGGTAGCAAGGGGCCTGGGTTCCAGTAACACTGCAGTAAACTGGTCTGGTTTTTCTCAATTAATTATAACTGTGTCCTTTCTGTGCATAAAACTAAGTTCCAAATGTAAAAATGCTTGGAAAAATTAGCTTCCAAAGCGCCTAACTTGCATCCAAACTGGTGCTGGTTGTGTTAAAAGCTGGTTAGTTTTCACTTAAGTGTTAACATATATTCTTAATGAGCATTACAGGATGTAAAGTTTATTCTGCTGATAGTGGAAAAAGTTTGTATAGAAACTGATTGCCACAAGTCTTAGAATGACTTGGAAGCCCATGGAAAACTAAATGTTTGTTACAGCCATAGCAAGAATAAAGGTTCCCACCCACAAAAGTGATATTAAGAACACATTTGGGTTGCAGAGAACTGTGGTACTGAAGTGTCATGTTTATACATATTTGTCCTGCAGTTCTAACTGAGAGCTGCATAACATTATAGTATTATAAACAGGGTCATACGATCACAGTCTTTATTCTATTCGTATGAAGGCAGTATTTAATAATTCAATTTCATTATTTTGAATATTTTTACATTAGTGTTGCAGAGCACTTGTAGAAGAATTTTCAGATCATTTTTTTCCTCCGCTGTAGCTCCCAGAAATATATCATTCAGGGCTGTTTTACTCACCAGATTGGCAAGCTTGTCTAGAATATCATTTATTTGCTGGCTGTGCACCAATCCAATGTGTGATTTTCCCATTAGACGACGCACCTTTTTCCTAATATCATTCTTGTTCACCTAGAAAGCAGACATAAAGACAGATACTTACTCTTCTTTTTTCCACAGGCAGCGACTCTTATCTCCCAAAAATCAACACGTCTTGGTTGCCATTGCTAAGACAGCAAAACAACCCATCTCCAGCTCAGTCACACTTGGGCCTCTTCAGCCCAGCAGTAGAAGCAGAAGTTGCACATACACCATTTTTCCCAGCTACTGGGCAAGTGATACTGTGCACAACAGCTTTCCTGCCTGCTCTTGCAACTTTCCTGCCCACTTCCAACTACTGACATCAAAAGCCTCAGTTCTCCGTGGTGCCACTTATGTGATGGGTCTCATCTTCTCCGCCTCGTCCTCTGCAAAGTGTTCATTTAGTCAACTGTGGAGCCCTCAGCACAAGAAATAGTAACACAAAGGTATGATATCTTTCAGAATTCTCACTCTGATACTAGGGTCTGCAAGACAGTACACTCAAATTTGAGCACTGACTTCAAGCTAAATCAGACATTCTTTCTCCTTAATGCTATGGAGCATAAGAAGACAAACTCAACCTGCTTCCTTCCTTTGGCAAGAATTCTTTGCACTTGTAAGAAAACATCTTTCAAGATTTTTTTTAGGTAAAAATTACTAGGCTCTGCTATCCCAAAACTAAAAATAAATTAAAATACCAAGGAGGTTTATGCTTCCTTTGATATCTCAGATGAATTCACCTCTCCAGTAAAAGAAGGCCTTCCAACTTCGCAGTTTCTACTAGAAGCTTCCTTAAGATGAGATACCTTGTTACAGTCTCTAGTCTCTTAAAGCCTTCACTCTAACTGCTTGAAAAACTTATATATGCAAATAATATATACCAAATTCTAGATCCACCACCTTTTATCCCAAAACTGATAATTGGGGGGGGTGAAAAAAAGCAACCACAAAAATAACAAAAAAACCCAACACCCCACAACCCTTCTTTTGCGCAGCTCTTCAAGCCATCCTCACTCTTGAGCATCTCTGAAGATGCACTGAAAGAAATAGTATTTTTATCACAACTCTTGAATCCCCTCTATTGCCTTTTTATCTATAACCCATAGGCTCAGAGCGATACCATTTCCAAAGGCATAATATCCTATTTGTGTCCTTATCCCTTTCCACCAGAAAACTTTTCTTGGGGATCTGGTGATTTCCACCGCACCAAAGACACTCCTTCCCTCTGGGACTAACACCATCAACACCTCTCATGAGAGGTTTTCTTGGGGATCTGGTGATTTCCACTGCACCAAAGACACTCGTTCCCTCTAGGACTAACACCATCAACACCTCTCATGAGAGAGACTTTTGAAACCAACACTAATTGCTCTCCTCATTTGCATCCTTTGCTGACAGTTACTGCAGTGGTTATTATTACTGCAAGTACTGCAGGGATGCAAGTCCTAATGGCCAAATGCCACGGTCATCTTCTGAAATAAACTCATTCCAAATATACTCAAATTCCATCTTAAAACTCACCCACACATTTCATTCCTATTAGGAAAAATCAATACCTTCTTTCTTTCTCTCTCCCCACTCCCTTACTGTCAAGCTGCTATGCTGGATAGCAGAGTGCATCAAATCTGCTACAGGTAAAACCATGCACCTTAAAATAAAAATGTTTTAAGATTGATTTTACAGTGACTTTGAGGAAGGATTTGGATTATCTAAGAAATTATTTGGACTAAAAAAAAGATATTGCTACTAGCCAACTACAGCATTAAGGTGCATATGCACAGCCCATTGAATGAGACAAAAAGGGTTGCTTGAGAGGAATGGCAAATGTCACATGGAGCTATTGATACACATATTCACAATCTGCCCACGTTCTCCTTTTACCTGTGACTTCTCTAAGAAGATTTGGAAGCTGCAGCTGTGAGGAAATCAGATTAGAAGATGGTCTCTACTTAATTTATAACCCATACTCTTGATAATGTCTTCTAAAGCTACTAGTAGGGCTACAAAAAATTATATTTTAAATGGCAATGTATATGCATACCCATGGCATAGAACTGCGTAAACTCAGACAACGTATCTCAGAATTTCTAGGTACTGAAGCAATTTTTTTCATTAAGATCAGGAGATGTTTTGCAGCATTCTTTTATATTTCACTGTTCTGAGCTCTGTGAACAGAGACGTGTGGTTTCAAGACAACACTAACAAAATATACTGCTCAAATCTGAGCAGCGATCTAGTTAAAAGAAAAAGAAGTCACCTTTATCATAAGCATATAAGCGATCATATTATGCAGCAGTGTAGCCAGCAAGCGGTCCTCATCATCCTCCAAACGCTTTCGATCGTGCTCTCCCAGGGAAAGATACCTGCAAGAAGAGCTACATCTGAAGCAGACTCACAGACATTCTTCATCCAATTCACTAAAGCACTGCCAGAGCGCTATTTGTAAAAGTGCATGGCAAATAAAACCTCCAAAAAACACTACGCCAAATGGGCATTTTCCAGTAAAACACTATGATCGCTAATTAAACATTGTGATTAATTATTAACCAGTTGAAGTAAATAACATCTGCTCAGTGGGAAAGTTCTCAGTGGTCTGCTGGGCTTATCCATTTCCTCTTTTCTGCAGCCGCAGAAATTACACGACAATTACAAGGGCCAGAAGAGGAACATACAGCTCCCTGCAAGAGCCACTCGCCTTCAGAGCTTAAACGCACGTGCGAGGCAGAAGTAAAAGGATGAAGGAAGCACATGGACACTCTCTTTCCCCAGTAAGGTAGGTAGTTTGTGGAAAAACAAATGGTTTTGAAACTGGGGCCCCACAAACTAGTTATTATTTTGGCCACCAGATCCCCTGTTAAGTGAGCAGGTGTTACTAGAGCTGAGGAAAAGGGAAAAAAGGCAAGCAGGTAGTGAAGATCGACATCTTAGAAGTAGTCTAGCTTTAAGCAACCACACTGGTATTTTTAGAGAGTGGTTCCCTCGTGCTTTGTTTCTTTCTTTCTTTTGACTACAAACCGTAAAGTAAAAAACACCTACGAGTGACTTCGCATTTTGAGAAGGCCCAAAATGCAGTTTCCAAAGACATTTAATTCTTCCATGTTATGTCAACACACCGATATATTCTTTTATTACAGAATATAGTCATCTTACCCCAGCAATCTCTTTCCTTACTTCTGATCTAGTCTATTCCATCTATTCGTACTGTGATTATGCTTACATTACTCATTTCTCTGGAAATATCACCTCTCCAGAAGAGTTAAAAAAATATATGTCACAAACAAAGATAGTATTTCAGTATGAGGAGTTACTGGCCAGCACAGAGACAGAAGGCTCACTTTTCAACAGTCAGGTATAGTAACGAGGTTTATAAAGCGACAGGAGCATATTCAACAGAATTAAAATAATTATTTTATTTATTTTTTTTTTACTATTTCAGTCCCAGGTGAAACAATGAGGAGGAAAGAGGTTCTGCTAAAGAACTTTACCTGTCAATCATCTCCTGAGGTCCCTGGTCCATCCCCATCCCTTCTCTCTCTAACATCACAGCATCCAAAAAAGCGTCTTCCCAGAACTGCATCTGGTCCCACAAAGTTGAACGCTCTTTGCCTATGCAAAAATCAAGCATTTATTACATTTACTCCACTCAAATACTTTAAGATTAATCCCTGCTCCTTCCCACTCCTTGAAAATACCGTAAACCAACACACAATTCATCCATTAAAAAAAAAGGTTACTTTTAAACCACAAGCAATATCAAAACTGAAGAAAAGTGTAAAAGAGAAGACAAGTCATATCTCTCTTTCTAATTCACAGCATCATCTTTTCAAACCCTTACACAAAAGTACCTCTTCTCTCTATTCTTTAAGGAGTGCATCTTCTTCCATATACTGCTAACACTGCCCGAAAGAGACAGGAATATCTCACACAAACACAGATCATGGCAAACACACAGAGAAGTGGAAAGATAAGATTATTACTCATAGAGAAGGTTTCCATTGCAGCATCCTCTAACTGGTCCCAGACAGATCCTTTATCCCTACCTGCACCATTCCAAGCAGGTAGGAACGATAAACGGAAAGGATGGAAAACAGAGGAAAAGAGAGCTCTTGATTAACAGCAAGTCCAGATGAAATGCATTTCAAAAAAGCCAATATACTCCTAATTCAAGGATACACTCAAAGGCCATTGGCATTCTGAGTTAAGCAGCCCTCTGTTCACTGACTTCAGCTGATACATTTTAGCCTTCCCTGCATAGCCAAGTTCCTTCTCCCCTTTTCCCAACAGTTTAACTAATTAATATTCAAGAACAGCAAGAGACTTGGACAAACTACATTTTAGGCAAACTACACCACTCACACCTATCTTCTCATATTCCATCTCCCCAGAAAATCTTTGGCTTCGCTCTGAATGGCCTGATGCTCCCTCCTATTCTACCAATATGGACAACTGTAAGCGGTTAAAAGCAGTCTCCAGGAAGGTAAAAATTCCAGTCTGCCCCAGACAAGACTCCACCTGAGCTTCAGTCTAAAAGACCCCCTCCCCACAAAAAAAATAAATGAGTTTACCCAAAAGTCCTTCGTAGAGATAGACACGTTGGCTCCCATCCTCTGGCCCCCTCCCTGGAGTACTGCCTTTGCTGTCCTTCACGCTCTGCTTCAGGTTGTGAGACTTCGCCTGAAAAGAATACAAGAGGTGTCAGACAAATTAATTTAACTCTCTGCCCTCCAAGGTTGGTTCTTGCAGCCCACTGTCGTGCTCAACAGACACAGTTTGCAAGCTATACTTTATAGATGCCACAAATGTTCACAAAACAAACACATTGCTCTGTTCAAAGAGCAAGGTAATAAATTTCGAAGTCCAGAGTGAGAAAAAGGAAAAACAAAGAGAGACAACTAGAGAAATCAAAACACAGAGGAAGCAAAATGCTTCCCTGAAGAAAAACTGAGACAAAACAAAAAGTACAAATCCCAGACTGAAGAAAAGAACAGTTAAACCTCTTCCATCATCCCTCATATTTCATGCTTATGCAATAAATTTGCCCAATTTCTAATAGTAAATCTTTCCCACTGTTTAGGAAACAGCTGAATAGCACTGTCATTGTACAGATTGTGAGGAACAGAGGAAGAAATGCACAGACTTCTCAGGACAGCACAGAAAATTAATATTCCCAGAGTAAGATCACCTGAGCTCTCTGAAAAAGCTGAATAGCACTGTCATTGTACAGGTTGTGAGGAACGAAGGAATACACAGACTTCTCAGGACTGCACAGAAAATGAGTATTCCCAGAGTAAGATCACCTGAGCTCTCTCACATTCAGACTTCACAGGTTTTTCTTTCATTTACTGTGCGAGATGTGAACCTACCATTCTCAAAGAACCAAACATTGCATAGGAAATGAAGGAAGGTATGTGGATCCATACAAAATTACATCTTTAATATTTTGATATTGTAAGTCCTTGCTGATTAACCCTCAGAACAGAATCAGAGATCCTCTTCCACACAAGCACACACACTGAAATGATTACTGGACAAGATTTAATTTAAAAAAAAAGGAAAGTCTGCAAGGTCCTTACAAAGATAGAGCTAGTAGCAGAGTTTGTCTCAATTTCACTGTCTGACACAGTGCCTCTGGATCCTGCCAAATTGCCACCATTTTCCACACTTGGGCCATCCCCAGCATTGCTACTCAAGTCACTGTCTGCTCCTAGTGTCTCTCCGGAGCTGTTACTAACCTGCAGAGAAAAACAAAGCGGTCACCTTCAATAGATAAAGACACTGTGAAAAGTTATAAAATGTTTTTTCTTAAGGCACAAAAAAAGCAGCAGCACAACCGAAGGCCACATTTGCCTTCTCTCTTTCAGCAACATTATCTTTTCATCAATCTTCATCCAGGTCATCACTGAAGATGTTGAACAGTGCTGGCCTCAGTACTGACCCCGGGGATACACCACTTAGTGACTTGTCTGCAGCTGGACTTTGTGCCACCGATCACAACCCTCTGGGCCCAGTTGTTCAGCCAGTTTCCAGTCCACCTCACTAATCCACACTTTGTCACCTTGTCTATGTTACAGGAGACAGCGTCAAAAGCTTTACAGAAGTTGAGGTAAACAACATCTGCTTCTGTCCCCTCATCCACTAAACTAGTCACTTCAGTGTGGAAGGCTATCACGTTGGTTAAGCGTGCTTGCTCCTTCATAAATCCATGATGACTAGTCCCATTCACCCTCTTGTCCTTCATGTGCTTGGGAATGCTTTCCAGGAAGATTTTCTACATCCTCTCCCAAGGACTGAGGCTTGTCAGCCTGCAGCTACCCAGGTTTCCCTTCTTACCCTTCTTGAAGGTAAGAGTGGTATATTTGCTGTCTTCCAGCCTTCAGGAACCTCTCCTAATCACCATGACTGTTCAGAGACAATCGAGAGAGACCTTACAATGGCATCAACCAGCTCCCTCAGCATTTGTGGCTGCAACCCCTCAGGAACCATGGATTTACATATATCCAGTTTGTTGAAGTGCTCCCTAGCCTGGTCATCCTCCACAACGGTAAGTCGTTCTTATTCCAGACTTTTCCTCTGGTCTCAGGGGCCTGGGATTCCTCAGGCCATTTTTACCAGTAAAGACTGAGGCAAAGAATTCCCCCAAGTACCTCAGTTTTTCCCATCTGCCACCAGCTCCCCTGCCCCATTCAACAACAGGCCCACGTTTGCCCTAGTCCTTTCTCTTGCTGTTTAAGTACTTGCAGAATCCTCTCCTGTTTCCATTCACATTCCTTGCCAGATTCAACTCTGGGTCCATATTGGCTTTCCTGACCTTAGCCCTGCAAGATGAGACAGCAAACATATACTCCTCCTGGGTTACCTGCCCCTGCTTCCACCCCTTGTGTACTTCCTTTTTATGTCTGAGTTCAGTCAGGAGCTCTCTGCTCATCCAGGCAAAGGCCTCCTGCTGCCTTTGCCTGGTTTCCTACTTGTCGGGATGGACCTTTCTTGAGCTTGGAGGAGGACACACTTGAATATCAACTAGCTCTTCTAGACCCTTCTGTCTCGGGGAGCATCCCAGAGAACACAATTTCTGGGTTCACTAGCGAAAGGCAGAGCATTATTCTTGTTACAGGATGCAAAAAGATCATGGAAAGCTAGATATTCACAGGTATGCACCAGTTTAGAGAGAACAAAAACCAACAGCAATAACAAAAAGGTAAGTTCCTTGGTTTTTATCCCTGCAATATAACATGCAGTAGAGAAGGTACATTTTTTTTTTTCCTGAATGCATTCCTGCTACATTTGATATGATTCAAGTGCTTTAAGCTAACACATCAGAAAGTTTGTTCTTGTTTCTAGCGCATCAAACGATACGCCTTTTTTGCTCTTGGGTTACATTTTTATCTGCAATATAACATGTGGTAGAGAAGGTACATTGTTTTTTTTACTGAATGCATTCCTGCTACATTTTCCTTGTAGGCCCTATAGTTGATCAGAAAGCAAGCAGACGTTTTGATATGATTCAAGTGTTTTAAGCTAACACATCAGAAAGTTTGTTCTTGTTTCTAGCGCATCAAACGATACGCCTTTTTTGCTCTTGGGTTACATTTTTAAATCTCTATTCTCTATAGATGGTTTATACACAACTAAGGCATATTTATAAAATTACTGCAATACACCAGCCCCATAAATACACCAATAAATAGCAATACATAACAGCAATGAGCACCATATATGAAGGAGGCAATCTGCTAGTAAAGCACTGTGGATGTTCTGTCAGACACACTGCTCGCCACCCACTCAGAGGCTCTGGGGAGAGAGCTCACAGACATACATCATGCATGCGTGACACTGTGCAGCCAAACCACACAAAATGTAGGTAAAAAAACACCCTCCCCCACTTCAGCAAGCAGTGAATCGCATCAAGATTTCACTTTGGGCATATCCTACCACTGTGCTGACTTCAGAATCCTGGCTTGTACTTCGGACCATAACCGCTGGTCCTCCGGTGGGAACGGAGTCAAAATCACTCTTCTGCAATCAAAACATATAAAGGACAGCAAGAAAAGTCACATTAGTTTTTATCATAAGGAAAGAACATCACTTCCCATTCCCCTGTGAGGACTTGAATCGCACACCTTATGCTTCCATTATTTATTAACCAGCTAAATAGAAACTACCACCTGTACGTCAAAAAGATCATGGGGTCCCACAACTGAGGAATTCCCAAAGATCAGTCCCCTACAGGAAAGGGGTAAGAAATTTTACTGAATGAGCCTTTCAAGAGTGCTCAAACCCTACAATTCTTCCCACAATTAAGTAGTGAATAGAAGAAGACTCTCTCTTTCCACATAAATAAAGCAAGCATAGGAGCCACTGACCTGAGAACCTGAGGTCAAACTGAGGCCACTGTCTGCACTGATTTGGGATTTTTTCTCATCCGTTTCTCCCAAATCAAAGTGTTTCACACCTTCTGGCCCTGAACAAAGGAAAAAGTAAATCATTACTGTACCAAGAAAAAACAGTATGTCCGAAAGCAGATGACAGACTGAAAGCAGGAACAGTACCAAGAAAACAAATTTGCTTTCTCATTCCTTTAACATTTTTATTCCTTGGTACTGTAAACAAGGCCAGCAGGACACATCTGCCGCTTTTCAAGCCTGAGTTTGAATTTCAAATGCTCCAAAGGCATAGTCCAGGAGTGACTATCACTAAACAGTACCTTTGTTAGCCATTCAAGAGAGAAAAGAGGACAGACAAAGGTCAAGTAGCTTCCAGTTACAATAACACATGCAGAGCAGTTGCCATTCAACTCTAGGAAGCCACCTCCTTTATTCTTGGTAAAATAAAGGATATTTATTTACTTAAAGTCGGAATCCTTTTTTGAACAGCTAATTAGCTTGAAGTCTTGGACTCAGTTTGTTAGGTCCTAGATAGTTGTTTGCAGCAACTATCTAGGCAAAAATCAGGCTACACATGAGAAGAACATAAACAGCAACACTTGGTGTTACACCAGTAAGAATTTCAAGGAAGAAGCTTGTATGATGCTGGACTTTACAACATTCCCCAATTACATTAACAAATGGCTCTCCAGAGTTGGCAATCACACAGGTCAGTAGTGAGAGAAGGAATCAGCAAGCCTTAGGTCATGCATTCGTTAACCCGCTGATCCAAAAACAAAAAAGGAGGGGAAAAAAAATGGATAAAGAACTTTATGTTCAATTTCCCATGCAGTTCTAGAATCATATCATGTATTGTCCTCTGATGGGATGGCAGGAGGAAAAGAGAATGATGGAGAGGTAGAGCCTGAAAAGAAGTTTGGATAAGCACTGAACAAGGTAAATAACGAGGCAAGAATGTGTTATAGATTGTACACAGAATGTCACTACTCTCAGAAAGGGGAAGAGACTGAATGCAACACTTCTGCCATATCCATATCTGCCAACTATTCAGTAACAGGAAGACATGATCAGCAGCTGGAATATTCGTATTATATACCCATGACTATGTCCAGTATCTCTGAGCAAACGGTGCCACTCTCTCTTATAACCACTGATCACAACAACCTGGGAGTTATGAACATGTTTGTATTGTATGTAATATTCGAGAGGGTAAGACAGCGAAAAGGAAAGAAAAGGGGAAGGAAGGAGAGAGAGAGAGAGAAGGATAATATACAAAGATTTGTGGGAGTGAGTTTGAGATGGTATGTAAACTCATGAATAGCAAAGCCGTAAGGGGGCTGTGCAGACCACACTAGCTTACTGCTCCACCACCAATTCTCCATGTGAAGTGTCCTACAGACAGCCTTCTTCATTTGTTACAGTATTCCGTCTCTAAATCCATATGCTTTAGTTACTGTAAATCAAATCAGCAAAGATTCTAACAAAGAGAAAGTATAAACAAAAAGAAAAATAACTAAAAATATCCTTTCTACGAATTTGGAATCTTGTTTTCCACTGAAATATACATTGCTCGCTTCTAGAGGTCTATTTCCACTTATTCCAATAGCCACCATTTCTAGCTCTGAATAACAATGCAGCAAAAAGTTCTGTATCTCATTACTAGAGCGAGAATACTAAACTTCAGCTGTGTGTTTTAAGCAACTTAAGAGTTTCCTGTCCCAACATATAATTCAGATATATTTGACTCTTAAAGCAACCTGACTTTTAAAGCAACTGAAACTGACTGAAGCAGTTGAGGTATCTGACAGCTGTGGGCAATACTGGTAATTGAGCACAATAACCACAATCACATTGTTTTTGCTATTAATTTACAGGTGCTTACAAACCTTCTCTTCCCTTCTTTATGGAGTTATACGTCTAATACACATAAAACACTAAAACCTCCATTTATTCCTCCCAACGTAGGCACCTACCCCAAAGGCTGTGTTTGGGAGAGCAGGTGTGTGTGTGTGCTGTGTGTGTCTCACACACACTCCCGCCTCAGCAGAAAGCAATTCTGATATTAAATGCAGCAAGCTGTGCTGCAGAGGTGCCCCGTTTGCCCCATTCTCTCTGAACTAACCCCAGATCCTCATTTGCACTTAACTGAGGAGCCTAAAACTAAAGTAGCAAATCCAGGCCCAGTCAGAATGGGGTCAGTCAGGAGTTTTCACCCTGTCACCTTTAGCTATTAAACGCCCCCCAACCTTCAGCCTGTAAAAGCATCACCTCTGCAAAGTAGAAACTACAGTTATGGTTAGGAAATATCTACCACATCACATTTATTATGAACTAGCTATTGTCCTTATGTCATATGTCCCTATTTACAACAGTGATAACCAAAAGAGCAAAACTTTGTACTACACCTGCAAATAATATATATAAAATATCATATTTCAATAGATGTTAAGATTTGTGTAGATTTAGACTACTATTTAGACTCTGCAAACAGCCTCAGACTATTTCACTCCTCCTTTAACATGGGATATAAAAACCAAACTCAGGTTGACTCCTTATTATGAGGCTCTTCTCTAGCAGCCATCACTAAATACAATTCTTCACATACACCTTCTCTCTCCCCCTCAAAATATTTCTTGTTGCATAATGACTGTGGTCATAAACCATTCATGGTTGATGCCAGGTAACAAAATTTGCCATCCCACGGCTTGAAAGAACAGAGAATTCTTCATTCCAGTAACATTCAGTCAATCCAGTCATGTCAAAGACTTGTTAAACAAAACTGTCTTTAACTTTTAAGAAAGGAGATGGAATATCAGAAGATCCTTCCACATATATATGATACAGTGAGGATGCAGAATATCTGCTTCCCCTTCTTTGAAGAGGGCAGCATTCAGGGGAGGAAAAAAAAAAGAAAAGAACAAAAAAAGAAGAGACATTTGAACACAATTTCCCCAAGGCAAACTGATCTGTTCAGTCTCCTCTATAATGCAGGCTTTCTTGATAAACCTTTGATTTTGTGAGCATAAAAACTGTGTGCCATAGATGCAAGCTCACCCTGCACCTGGGGAGTTGGCAGTTATGGGGAGGCTGGAGGAGACAGTTTCTACATTTTTTTTTATTTCCTTACTCGTTTTTTCCAAAGCTTTTTGCTTTTTCACTTCCTGGTGCTTGTTCCACAATTCTACCCAAGATGCATTGAAAGCAGGAGAGAAAGAGAAAGAGTCAGCGGCTGGTCAGACAGGTGAAAATGGGGAAAAAGAGTTTGAAACAAAAACAAAAACCCCACCTCCCATCTCAAAAAAAAAAAAAAAAAGGCAGAAATGTATGACAACTACTGAGTGAAAGGTTAATTAACACCATTTTGCAAGAAATCAATGTTAGGAATCAAGCACTGCATCACCTCTCATTTACAGAATTCAAATGTTAGAGATGACTTCATACAGTGAACCAACTAAGTCAAACCCAACTATTATGAACACATATAATGCAGTTGATCACCCTTCCTGAGGAAGGTCTTTAAGACTGTCATATTTATTCCTCCGAAACGTAGGCAATCACAGAAGCTCTAATTAACAGAAACTTTTTAACGTCTCTAGTTTATATCGTTGAAAGGAAAAGGCACAAAACCAGCAGCAGCAATTCCAAGAAAATTAAAACCGTAGGTTAACACAATATTTAACCAATATTGTATTTTAAAAATTATCACAAAGTTTACAAGCACAAATATTTTTGACCTGGCAGCATTCTCAATAAACGCTTGGCTCTACCTATCAACCAGTCCCACATGCAAAAAGCGTAACTTCTCTGCATCCAATTGTTCCTATCAGGGAATAAAGAGTGGAAAATAGGGAAGAGGAATTAAAATCAGCAAGATATCAACGATGCTTAATGCCAACTTCTAAAATTTAAATTAGGTCATGGCACTCCAATCAAGCCAAGAGATTCCATAATAGAATACAAGGCAGAGGAAAGAAAAAGAGTCTAAAGTCTGCGCGTACTCTTTTCATTTGAAGCTTAGCCTTGGGTTCCTCAACCCTCTAAATGAGGTCATCTTTTCTGCTTAGAAATATCAGCTCCTTCCAGGTGCTGCACTCCCTGAATGCTGGGCACTGTCCTCTCTCACTACCACGGTTACAGCTGGGGATGCTACAGAGGAAGACACTCTTAGAAAAGTAGTAAAGGGAAAGGGAAGGAAAAAGAAGTACAATGTTCTACTGTTCTTCAAGTAAACTTGCTGAGCAACTAAAAGGCCAATTGAAGTGTGTCAGAAACCCATCTCACCCTGCAAATGGCAGAAATTAGGGCAAGACCGGCTCTAAAAATGTTCTATTTAGCAAAATGTCTACTAAAAAAAAAATAAAATAAAAAGGATAGTGTTATGGTTGTGGAGAAAGGCTCCAAAGCATTATCATTAAAAGTATCAGGAGCAAGGCAAATGTAGCAAGGGAGAAAAATCTGGAAAGACAGCTGTTAGCCAACTGGTTTCTGTATCTGCTTCATGATTGATGGATGTTCCTTCAACTTTCATAAGTACACAGATGGATAGGATAAAATTGCTTATGGATCCAAACAGCATCCTATAGGCTTATCTGGCTGAGCACACACTGACACAGATAACAACCTCTTTAAGATGTACCAAACTTGTTTATGAAAGGGCTTTGAAAACATCTGGCCCCCTAAGTGCTCAGTCTACATGGCTTTAATTTAAAACCACCAGGCTGAAAGCCACAATACCTGCCATTAAATTACTTTTAGCTGACTTGCCTGTTAATTCAGGGTAGAGTGTATCTCAGCACATTAAAAACAGCCTAGATTTTAGTCTCAACTACTCTGTCAAAGAGGAGAAGGAAAACCTCAAATAAACTCAGGGGGCATAAAACACTACACCTCTGACTTTGTTACATGAGCCTGAACTAAACAGGACAGCAGGTCCAGAACAGATCTGATGCAGACAAAGTAGGTAGCACAATCTTTCTAGTTCAAAAAACTGTCAAAATAAAGTGATCAGCATTAAACAATTATTTTAAAAGTAGTAATGAGAACTTCAGTAAGTTTCCTTAACCTTTTTTCATTAACCTTTACTGCAAGTATGCAATAAAACCACACTAACCACTAACGTAAAGGAGGAAACTATTAACCATCAAATTTAAAGCCACTAGTGTCCTAACAAAAACACAAACACTACTGGTGATGACCACAAACCCTTGAAGATAAGAACCCAAGAAGTAAGCAAGTAATTGCTGATCTTTTGAGGAAACAAAGTATCAGAAGCATCATTTTCATAATGAATTTCCTAGTTAAGCAATTAGGTATTAAAGCACAGCAAAGATCAATCCTCTACTGATAAAACCCCATCACTCTTCACCTCAGAAATAAGAATTTTGAATACCAAAAGCCTTCCCTCTTACAAGGGAGCATCCTACATACTTCAGAGACACACAAGAAACCATCAACTTCCTGAAAAGTGAACAAGAAAAGGGGGTCAAGCGGGAACACATCCACCCTGAACTCTGGAAAACTCTGTGAACCTCCTGGCCGTTGCTCCTGTAGGGCAATAAACCTGCACACCTTCAGCTGCCTCTAGATCTCAGAGAGGCAGTTTCATCACCACACCAACATACACTTTAAGTATGGCTATTGCAAACAGTGCCATACAGAATTTTACTTCATCATGCTAATGACTTACTTTTTATTCTAGCATTTCCCCTTCTAAGTAGCTCAAAAGGTTAGGACCCCAATTTGTATTTTGTCCACACGATACCAGCAGATCAAGTGAGAGTTTTATTCACGTATCTGCAAACTGAGGCTGTAAGAGCCTTTCAAACTTCATAGAATCAAGGAACTGCTGATGTTCAAAGGGACCTCGGGAGATCATCTAGTTAAACCTCCCCACTCAAAGCAAGGTCAGCTAGAGAAGGACCATGTCCAGTCAGGTGTTTGCCGTCTCCACAGATGGAGAATCCACAACCTTTCCAGGTAACCGCTCCACTGTTGGATCATCTTCACATAAAAACATTTTTCCTCCTGTTTAAATAGAATTATTTATAAATACTTTGCCATTTCAGCAACTTGAAAACGTTTACCAAATGCTTCTTCCCTAAGGAAGTTAATTTGAATGAAAAAGCCTGCATTTCACCACAGAAGGAATTTCAGCCTAGCCCTGACTTAACTCTGGTCTGGTATATCCAAAGCACTGCCTTACCCTGAGGCTTCCATAACAGAACATAAAGGAACTACAACAGCCAAGTAGCTTTAAATTAGCCTCCCAAAACACAAGAGAAATTCCCTTTACTTGTAGATCTCAAGAGCCAGATGAACACGGACACTACATTGTTTTTAGAGCAATTTCTTAAAGACTGACTTGCATATTAGCTCATGGTTCTTGGTAACAGACAAAACCAGTTAGAAAAGACTTCAGAAAAAGCATTAAAGTCTTCTGAACTTTGATTGCTTTTGGTGAAACCATATACTTCTTGTAACTTAGTTCCACAGAAGACAAGTGGAAATCATCAGAGCATCAGTATCACTAGTAAGAATTTACTCATTGCCTGTCCCTGAAGACTGTGAATTGTTTAAGGCTAATATTCTGGCAACAGTCGTTAACATAACATATTAAGTAGCACTTCTTTTGAAAAGCAATTCTTATAATACTTCACAAACATGGGCTGTCTGATCTCTATGATTTCCTTTTCTACGAGGCTTTAATTTCATCTGAGGGAAAGGAGCAGTCTCAGCAATGCAATTAAAAGATCTCTCTTCATTCTTTAAAAGAACACTGGCCCAGCATCTGTTTTATCCTTAGCTGTGCTAGAACAACAGCCAAGTAGCTTTAAATTAGCCTCCCAAAACACAAGAGAAATTCCCTTTACTTGTAGATCTCAAGAGTCAGATGAACATGGACACGACGTTGTTTTTAGAGCAATTTCTTAAAGACTGACTTGCATATTAGCTCATGGTTCTTGGTAACAGACAAAACCAGTTAGAAAAGACTTCAGAAAAAGCACTAAAGTCTTCTGAACTTTGGATTGCTTTTGGTGAAACCACATACTTCTTGTAACTTAGTTCCATAGAAGACAAGTGGAAATCATGAGAGCATCAGAATCACTAGTAAGAATTTACTCCTTGCCTGTCCCTGAAGACTGTGAATTGTTTAAGGCTAATATTCTGGCAACAGTCGTTAACATAACATATTAAGTAGCACTTCTTTTGAAAAGCAATTCTTATAATACTTCACAAACATGGGCTGTCTGATCTCTATGATTTCCTTTTCTACGAGGCTTTAATTTCATCTGAGGGAAAGGAGCAGTCTCAGCAATGCAATTAAAAGATCTCTCTTCATTCTTTAAAAGAACACTGGCCCAGCATCTGTTTTATCCTTAGCTGTGCTAGAAACACAGTCTCTGTAGAAGCTTTTCTGCAGAAAAGAAATCAAGTACCTGCAACAAACTGAACCACTAAACTGAAATACTGGCAATCTGAATCTCTTTTAGCTCCCTGACAGATTTTCAAATAGAGTGCAAGACTAGTTTCTGGGCGACTGCCTCCATAAATTACACCTCTCGAAACAAGAAGGCAAACCAAGCCAGAGGGGCTCAGTATCAGTCAGAAGGATGTGACACCATCCAGGCTACACCTGTTACGTGGGTGTAAGAATGACTGTCTGCACTCCTGCCACGTTAACTGCCCAACACACATGGTCTCTGGTCTTATGCCACATGCTGCAGGTACACCCTCACAGCAGCACGCTGCTTTCTGAAGATTAATCTTCCATACAATGATTTCATCAAAAAGCTACTTTAAACAGGCTATAAGAAGCAATGGTTAAAATTTAACATAATGTATTTTTGGAATTGAAAAATAATTTCTGTCACATGCTGATGCTACTTTTCTCTTGTTTACAACCCACAGCAGGTTGGATCCAATCACAATATTCCACCCCCCAGCCAAAAAAAAAAAAAAAAAAAAAAAATCTATAAAGCCCTTTTTAGGTAAAAGAGTTTAAAGCCTATCTTTATCTTTTCCCCAGACACAGGGAAAAGCTATACCAGCTAAGAAATTATATTAGGAAAATTTCCAGTGGCCAGCCTAGCAGATGCTGTTTAGAAGGAAACATATTCTATTTGCTATTACATAGAAGGAATATCCATCAGTCCTGCTCACTGCAACTCTAACGCTACAGCTAACATCTTTTTGGCAGTTTTTATTATTAACAACCAGCAGATCCTGGGTCCCACTTCTATCAGGGTGCAACCTAGATAATCCCACAGGCAGTCAGCAATGACTAGAAAGCTTTTGTTTCACGTAGTCCCTTCCATAGTTGCCCTTTTCCAAAGTCCTGCTGGCCCTGTTTCCCTTTTGCCATTTCCTGTTGCTTCAAAACATGAGTCACTGAGCAAAAAATAAAGCTGTCTATAGCGTAAAGAAGTTCAGAAACAATTAAGATTAGAAAGCTTCTGGAAGAAAACTGCCCTGCCCAGTTTATCCAAGAGTAGAGTGAAAACACGTATGATCGTTCCTTGTGATCCAAGGTGTAAATGAAGCATGTTACAGCAGCAATGTATTATGTTAAAATGGAGAGAATGCAAATAGAACCTAATGCCAAAACAGAAGTCCCTCCTGCACTTCACATGCACCTCAATACACACCAATGGAAGCAATAAAATTTTCTTCCTTTAGACTCCTTGTGTCAAACTCCCTTGGCCCTTTGCCTGCAGGGCTCGGTGCCTTTGGCATCAGGTGAGGTACCGGCAGCTGCATCGCGGGTTTTGGCTCCACTCTTGGGGATGAGGCAGGATCTTTGCCAACTGGAGTGATAGATCCATCCGTTGGACTTCGTTTTCTCTTTTCTGGTTCTTTAAAGATAAAAAAAACAAGTGTTGGAAAAAAGAAAGAAAAAAAAAAAGGAAAAAGGAAATGAGAGCAGGGAAAGGAAGATGAGACAGATGGTCTCACCTAAATCTTTAAGCCTGGCACTGAAACAGCTCAGTTCTCCTAGGTCACCATGGCTTGCAGATAGTCTGCCACACTGGTGGGAACAGTAGAGGAGAAAGCCAGAGTGCTGGTTTTGGGATACTCTTATTATCTCCTTCCTGTATATTTGAAACCTAGGAATCTTCTTTGACACAGTAACTGTATCTCCTCTGCTGAGTTGTGCAAAATTAAAGAGCTCTGTCTAAACTACCAAGAATATTGCCTCTAGAACATAAGCAAGCTCCTCCCGCAGTGAAAACATGACAAATACAATCATCTTTGATGGGTAACATTAAATGAAACTTCAGTTAGGAGAAAAACCCAAAAACTATCAGCTGTAGCTCTTCTATCATTCTCCAAGACTTCTTCTAACCATCTGTCCCCAAAGGCAGTTTGGCTTATTTCTCTGTATTGAACTCCACAGTTTGAATTACAGCAAAACCTTCAGAATAGAATAATTAAAATTAGCTTTTCCATAAAGAACCTCCCGCAATCCTGCACAAACTGTTCCAATAGCTGATAAGGCTACTAGTCAAAGTTTCAGATCCTAATATCTAAATTTGTTGTACCACTAGGCCTTGGGATACCTTTGTCCAGCAGCTTAAAGATCCTGCATTCAGCAACGCCTTTCTATTCAGATAATAACTAAAAACAATCAATACCTAGCAATCAACAGACTGAACACTTCCATCTTTCAGAAAAGTGTTTTCCCAATTCCTTGTAGGTCTTTTCAGAAACCTCCTCAGTTTTTCAAGATGTGGTGATCAGAACTGGAAGCCCTACCTCAGCTGGGGGTCTTGTTAGTGACACATCCAGAAACAAAAGAATAGCTGCATCCCAAATCTGTATTCCTGGGTTTACACAGTGTCCCCCTCTCCAGCTGTTACAGACACAGTGCACTGCTAAAGTTCACACACAGCTGCCATTGTCAGAGACACTACTTCCTAGGACATAATTCCCAATCCTGCTATTATTCCCACCTTTCCTTCCTCCTAAACACAAGTCCTTAGGTTGGCCATATTAAAATAAATGAATCAAAACCACGCTTTATTAAGCTTCAGGTTCCTCTAGACAAATAACCTATATCCATCATGTTGTGTTCCAACAGTATGCATCATATGCAAACTGAACGAATTAAGGATTACTAGATCACTACTATATGTTAAATAACATTAAGATAAGCACTAATCTCTATAAAACATTTCTAGAAACATCTAGATCAACCCCACTGAAAACAGGTAAAACATACTAAACAGCTAAAATTTTCCTATAAAACAAGATGCCATGAAATAATGCCAGAAGTCCTACAAAAATGTATCAAGGCTGTAAAGGTTTATATCCAATTTTGTCTATTGTGATCAGAATTAATTTACTAGGTAAACTCTACTTACCATCAGATTATGGTTTATGGCATTACATTCTCCAGACTTCACTCTAAAACCATTGAGTTTTACAACAGCAACTCTACAATTTTGCTTAGGATCAGTGTTAGACCAAAAGGCTTACAATTAGCAGGATGGGCCTATTCCCCACACTCAGGACTGCTACACCAGCACGGCCTTCCTCATCATCCTCAGCATCCTAACAATGACTGGAAACCAACAGTTGTAACCCACAGGGCACCTAAGCCAACTCATGAAATCCCTGATGCCAGCCATCCAGAACACCAACTGTAAAGTGTTTAGTAGATGTTACTCCTCTCCTACAATGAAACAAAAAGCTTTTCAAAATTTGAGCTTACAGCTGAGTCAGATATTAAGCAGAGAGGTAGCTTTTTTGTCATCTTTTGCTTTTTTTCCTTAAGCATGCATTTTCTTATTTTGCTTTAAGAATCAGATTTTAAGAAAAAGCTGAAAATTAAAGAGGTATTGTCAGACTTTCCTCTCCCAGTGTACTCAGTGGTATAAGAATCACTGTGTAATGCAAGGTGGTTGGGGAGACACCAGTCTCGTATGGTTCCACATTAGAAACATCTGCAATAACTTTCCAGGACAGTGGTTGGGAGAGTGCTAGCTGAAGGTCCACACCCTCAGAATTTCCACTTCATCTGTAAGAGTCCCAGGTTTTGTTTCTTGCTGCATAGTTTCCATTTCCAATCAAATATCAGCATTTTTTTTTGCTGTGGTCTGGTTACACGGGTGCAAGAGGACGGTTTCAAGCTCTGGAAGGTTTCGGTAACAATAGTACAGTTCTCACCTATTTTGAAAATGTTGTAAAACCCCTGAAATATCAGAAGCCACAAAGCAGCAACCTTCACAATAGAATCATAGAATTGCCCAGGCCGGAAGGGACCTCCAAAGGTCACCTAGTCTGACCCCCCCGCAGTCAGCAGGGACACCCCCAACTAGACCAGGTTGCCCAGGGCCTCATCGAGCCTCTCCTTGAATATCTCCAGGGATGGGGCCTCAACCACCTCCCTGGGCAACCTGTTCCAGTGCTCCACCACCCTCACAGTGAAGAACCCCCTCCTAATCTCCAATCTAAATCTGTTCCCTACTAGGATGTAGTTTGGTTGATAAACACCGTATTCTCATGAATGCTTCTCTTACCTTTGTTGTAATAGTGAGTATGTGCTATCTCTAGCAGGCCAAAAACACTGGCCATGCCTCCCAGGCCAGCATTTGCATAGGACTGCTCCAGGCTCAACACGGTGCACTTCAGCAGGTCCAGCATGCCTTTATAGACCTTGCGGCTGATCTCCTGCAACGAAAACCCCGTTAAGTGTCGCCATTTCAAAAGTGAGAAAGTAATTCAAGAACATAAGTTCCAAAACTGCTGTAACATCAGCTTTTAAGAGGCAATTTAAGAAAAACATCCTATGAATTGAGCCTCAGCAGACAGCTGGAGGAGCCCGCCAAGTTCAGCACTGACCACATCCTGTATGACATCCTGTCGGGCGTCTTCTTCTGACTGGATGGTGCGATTCAACTTGCTCAGTACAAAGACACGGAGCTGCTCGCTCTCCAGCAGACGTCGGACTCTCTTCATGTTCAGCCAGCCAACACCTTGCCCATCGAGGACATTGTGTACCACCTCCTTCAGGAACTGCTGGTTCTCACTGACGGATTGAAGAGGAAAGAGGTTAAAGTCAGTCATCTACTTACCTCAGCTTGCATTGGAAGAGAGATATGGCCAGGACACACAGAGCATTTCCTATCAAAGCTAAGTTTACAACAAAAGAAGTCCAAATCATAGAATGGTTAGAGTTGGAAGGGACCTCAAAGATCATCAAGTTCCAAGCCCCCTGCCACAGGCAGGGACACCTCCCACTAGACCAGGTTGCTCAAAGCCCCATCCAGCCTGGCCTTGAACCCCTCCAGGGATGGGGCAGCCACAACTTCCCTAAGCAACCTGTTCCAGTGCCTCACCACCCTCACAGGAAAGAATTTATTTCTGGTATCTAACCTAAATTTCCCCTCTTCCAATTTAAAACTGTTACCCTTTGTCCTGTCACTGCACTTCCTGACAAAGAGTCCTTCCCCATCTCTCCTGTAGCTCCCTTCAGATATTGGAAGGCTGCCATAAGGTCTTCCTGAAGCCTTCCCTTCTCCAGACTGAAGAACCCCAGCTCTCTCAGCCTGTCTTCATAGGAGAGGTGCCCCATCCCTCTGATCATCTTCACGGCCCTCCGCTGGACCCGTTCCAACAGGTCCATGTCCTTTCTATGTTGAGGACTCCAGAGCTGGACACAGTGCTCCAGGTGGGGTCTCACAAGAGCAGAGTAGAGGGGTAGAATCACCTCCCAATCACACTGCTGGTGATGCAGCCCAGGATGCGACTGGCTTTCTGGGCTGCCAGTGCACATTGCTGGCTCATGTTGAGCTTCTCATCCATGAGCACTCCCAAGTCCTTCTCCTCAGGGCTGCTCTCCAGCCATTTTCTGCCCAACCTGTATCTGTGCCTGGGATTTCCATGTCCCAGGTGCAGGACCCTGCACTTGGCTTGGTTGAACTTCATGCGATTTGCACAAGCCCACCTCTCAAGCCTGTCCAGGTCCTTCTGGATGGCATCCCTTCCCTCCAGTGTGCTGACTGCACCACCAAACTTGGTGTTGTCAGCGAACTTGCTGAGGGTGCACTCTGTCCATGTCTCCAACAAAGATATTAAATAGCACTGGTCCCAGTATCGACCCTGAGGAACACCACTCATCACTGGCTGCCACTTGGACATTGAGCCATTGACCACAATCCTTTGAGTGCGGCCGTCCAGCCAGTTCCTTATCCACTGCGTGGTGGACATCTAGCTATGCCTGCTGCCAACACAACTGCACGCAGCCCAAGCTCTGTTCTGCAGGTGTAGTATCAAATATTTTATTTTGTCCATTATTTCCATTAGATTATCCTCTAGTCCCTCTAGCTATTACTCTGCTCCCCACCTTCACAGCATTCCTCAGAGCCCACAGGAGTCCTCTATGCCACAACCATCTCCCACAGCTGCCTTGCTTGACCTGTGGGCTTTCCTTGAAAGAGGAAGCACAGCACTAACACTAGTGCTTCTGCAGCAGCCTCGGCACGTGTGCTGCTTCCCTTTGTTCTGCAGCAGGGAAGGGAACGGTAAGAAGAAGGGAACTCCTGTGCACAACCTGCTGCATTCCCCACCCTGCACTGCAGACACTGTTCTTGCTTGTCTCCCAACCCCAGCAGCTCAGAGGAAATTCCACTCTACCCGTGTGTACATCAGAATGGGAGGAGACAGCACAGGCACAGGTCAGGTAATATTTACTTGCACCGTTCTGAGTCCCTTCCCAAGGCTGAGAAAAGCCTTTCACGTGAATTTTTGGAATCAAACTGCTTCATGTGACTCAGCTGATCCCCTGCACGGTGCATTAGAACTCTGCTGAATAGACTACCTTGCTCACAACAGACTCAATGACAAAGAAGAAATACTGAGTTAAAGAAGGGTCCTAGAATATTTTGGACCTCAGACACAGAAAAACATGTATGTGCACCATTAATTGCAAGACAATCCATCCCAGATCTTCTCAAACAATAATATGTACAAGCATAGGGCCACAGAAAAGTACTATTTTGTTTTCAACAGCTAGACTTCCAAGGAAACATTGGCCAAGTATGAGACAGCTCTGACAACACCTTCTACTCAAAAAGCAATGAAAAATATTACCTGGAATTGCTAGTTCGTCCCTGAGGCGATGGAGATTCCCTCTTCACTGTTGGGCTGTGCTTAATGACCGAAGACTTTTGATCCACAAGGGCTCGTCTGTTTCCTAAAGAGGAGAGGAATAAGGATGAGAGGAAGGGGTGGGAGGAAAACAGTCTGATCCCAGGACAGTAACAAGCAACGCTAGGGTTGGCTAACACACCTATTCAGATTTACAGGTAACAGACTTCAAACGAAATGGAAACTCCAAAAAAAGCGGCAGCGTATATCGTATTCTAGCATCACACATCGGCAGAAAACAGTAATGGGAGTAATGCAGAGAGAAAAAGAGAAGATGGTAATGGGAGCAGGAGGTGAAAGGCAGGTCAAGTTTGGCTGCTCTGCATGCAGTTCCACAACATGAACCATCTTCAAATTAGTCACTGTATGTATGTAAAAGCGTAATGCGTTGGGGGTGACTAGTATAGATCATGTGGTACTGGTTACCCAGTGAGAGAGGTAGCCCAAAGTCAGGCATAGGGAATGCTGGAAATTGTTATATCATGCACAGCTCATGCTGTAGGGAACCCACCTTCATTGCTTACTGGGCCAGCTTCAGTAATAATCTCCATTATAGTATTTAACCCAAATACTGGGACACAAAATATACAATTAGTAGTGTACTGCAATATCTACACTCCCCACCATCAGCATCAAAAGAATCCAACTACCAGCTTCTTCCCAGCCCTCCCTTAAAACAAAACCCAGATGACGCTAGAGCAGGAAGGATGCTTGAAAGCCCAAGACAACAAGGGCCAGTGTAATTAATCTTAGAGATAGTGCTTGACTTGAAATTTGGCATCGTGGAACCAATGTATTGCATCTTCAAGGACATTACTGCACATACTGTATTTCAAGGGCACTATCAAAAACATCCGCATCGCTGAGGAAAAAAATATCAATGGATGTGCATGAAATAAAAATTAAAAAGGAAGATGGAAAGTGGTCAAACAGCAGCAATGAGATGGAGTCCCAGCATTATTTCCCATTACAGTTAGAAACACAGGGTACCACACACGCTTGGTAAGAACAAGTTAATGCAGCAATTTTATATCTGTACAGCAGAGACAAAAAACATTTAAAGACCAGTGAAGTGCCCAGGGGGAAATCCCAGTGAGCCAGCATGCGCACGTAAATGAACACACACACACACACACACACACACTTGCACATGCAAAAACCAGACTGAGCTACTCCACGGAAACTCCATCCTCACATCTGCACAGTAACATTAAAAGCCCTACAGGATTACACTAGTCAAGACCAGAACACACCAAAGTGCAGAAGATGAGGCGCAAAGCATGAACGTGGAATGGCAAACCCCATCACTGTTTTCTTCCAATGCATGGAATCAGTCATTAAGTTTACCCATGGAAATAACCCTGACATGAAGGATGTTTCTTATCCAGTCCAACTGGACGTGAAAATAGAACCAACTGGTAAAAGGTTGTCAAAAACAGCTGTGCAGAGTCTGCTTGGTGTTTTCACCATACCACTCCTGTTCCTCCTCATTTTACACACAAGGAATGATTACTTGTCTCGAAAACAAAGTCCAAAGCAGAAACACAGCTTTTGGCCTTTGTTTCTACAAGGTCAAAGGTCAGCAAAACATCATACCAACCTTCATCCACATCCCTTCCCACTTCCAGATTAAAGTAATCTTTACCGATGAAAATGATGAGGAGGAAAAAAATAAATGAAAAAAATCAACATATTGAAATAAAAGCAGTAAGTTCTAATCAGACAGAATAACTCAAAAGGCAAAATAAAATCTCTCCCCAGTTTAGCAACTGAAAATGACTCAACGCTGGAACAGCAGCACGTGCTCAGTCACCCTTCTGCTATTGCATCTGGTACAAGGACAACCAGGCTGTTTAACTCCCCGGGGTAAGAGGATCATTTCTCTAGTGCCCATTCAGGCATGATTTCTAACCATACTGCAGACAAAGAGGAGATGTTCCAATGAAAAGATTGCGCACATAAGTCCGGGATCGATCTTCACTCTGAATGAGCTGAAATATGGTTATAATCTGATTTTGATCAGAAATTTTCTCTTTAGTGAAGAGACTATAAACACTTTTGAAACCCAGGTAAGCTGCAGTCTCCATGGGGGGTTGGTGTTGTCCCCACTTACAAATGCAGCATCATTGCTCTAACAAGTTACCTGAGGCTAATCATGAAGACAGCGACGGTACAAAAACAGGACCTACCTCTTGGTTCCCATTCTTTACATTAAGTACTTAAAAACAATACAAAACAAAATACAAAACAAAACCAACATTCACAGTATATCCATTAAGGGAGGCTAGACTTGCCAGCCCCATCCCAGCGTGGCCCAGTGGTTGGGAAGAAGCCTGACAGAAACACCAACACAATTTACTGTCTTGATACTTAAGACAGGTACTACCCAAACTACCAAAACGCGTCACCCCCAGGGTTCCTGTTAGGGATAAGACCTCAGATTGTCAAGCCACAAGAACTGTAAAGGCTGCAAAAGATAAAGGGAAAAACAGTTACCTTTCAGGCTGGGAAAGGGAGTGTTCTTGTCTCTCCCAACTTTGGTTGGTAGGGCTAAGTTGGACAGACTGAAACTTGTGCTGTGGTTTCTGTACAGGCTGCCTATGACAGAAGAAGAAAACAATTAAATGCCTCACGCTCACTGCACACACCCGAACTTCCTAAACTGCCTGTAATTCATCTTCTTGTTCCAGATCCTTAATGACAAAGTTCTCTATTACCCAAAAGTCTCACAAGCATAGCATTGCCTCATTTATATTGCAACCACGTGTGTAATCAGGTTAATCAAAATTGTACAAAACTGTAGCTCTCAGCTTTCATGTCACAGTCACTGCTGTTGTATCTTTGAGTCTTAAATGTAACAGCAATATCTACCTGCCCTTAAACAAGTAACCTCATGTCAGCCGTGTCTCAAGTTTGATTATCTTTTTAGGAGCAAATGAATGGTAGGGGCTGCATGAGAAAGATAGATGAGGGAAGATCTCCAAAATTTGTAATTCTGAAGCGAGGATTGTGCACGGTGCTTGCAAAACAGAACTGTCCTCTAAAATAGAAGCTTTCCATTTTTTCAGAGAAAATAAGAGTTCTTCCTAGTACAGACAGATCTTAAGAACACAATAATGGACCATCATCTGGTTAAGCCTGTAGACAGCCTGAAAGCATCTCATGTAGATCAACGAGCTGATTAACACTGCAAGATGTTAATTTAAAATGTCAGCATACTATTTCCATTTGCTTTGGTTCATTGTTTGCAGCCTTATTTTAGTAACAATCATTTTACCAGAAACATCCAACATTCCCACACTGCTGCAAACTTCTTGCACTGATCCCCACAACAGTGCAAGAGTCAACCTTCTTTCCTCACTAAAAGAACCCTAGATTAGTTTTCCACACCTGTGGATTTTATTATTAAAATATAATTTGAAGTAGGTGAGCACAGTCAAGACACTGAATTTAGCACCTAAACATACAACATGGTAGCATGGAAAGCATAATAGTGGTAGGATTTTTGTATCAACTTCACGAAATTGCATAACTTTTTGTTTAAATAAAACTGAAAGAATTTCTAATCTGTGCAGTATAACTCAAGGGCCTAACCACATAACCCAAGTCTGTCTTACTGAAAAATACATAACGCAGTAATTATCAGCACTGTAAGTTAAACAGGTCCTGTTGTACTTCCCACACTGCTGCAAACTTCTTGCACTGATCCCCACAACAGTGCAAGAGTCAACTGGCCATACCTTCTTTCACTCACTAAAAGAACCCTAGATTAGTTTTCCACACCTGTGGATTTTATTATTAAAATATAATTTGAAGTAGGTGAGCACAGTCAAGACACTGAATTTAGCACCTAAACACACAACATGGTAGCATGGAAAGCATAATAGTGGTAGGATTTTTGTATCAACTTCACGAAATTGCATAACTTTTTGTTTAAATAAAACTGAAAGAATTTCTAATCTGTGCAGTATAATTCAAAGGCCTAACCATATAACCCAAATCTGTCTTACTGAAAAATACATAAAGCAGTAATTATCAGCACTGTAAGTTAAAGAGGTCCTATAGATCCCAACATGACTTCTGGAGAGCTGGTAACAATTTGTCAACCGAGTAATTCTCTTGACTAGCCATCCCTCTATTCCATCTCCCTGTAAACTCTAATACAATAAATAAAATCAGCTCAATGAATGCATTAGTACATACTTGCAAAAGACATGATGCCCCCAAAACCTTCACTGCTGTTGTTGGAGACAGTAGAGTTCGGGGAGCTGGCCCTGGAATCTGAATCTGCATCAGAATCATTGGCCAGTTTTAAACTGTTTGGACGGAGTAACTTCTGAGACCTTTAAAGAAATTAAGTACAACTGTTATTAGCTTCTCCCCTTTCCACCCCAAATCAACACATTATAGAATCATAGAATGGTTAGAGTTGGAAAGGACCTTAAAGATCAAGTTCTAACCCCCCTGCCCTGGGCAGGGACACCTCCCACTAGACCAGGCTGCTCGAAGCCCCATCCAGCCTGGCCTTGAACTTCCAGGGATGGGGATTGTACGATTGTGGGAGATCAATGCTGGTCTCATTCCTCATCAGTTTTCTCTACACTACCCTTACTGTGAGGGAAAGAAAAAAAAACCAAACAAGAGAATCGAATCATCTTTGATTTAGGCTTTTATTACCTTTCAGGGTATGCTAAAATAACAAAAAACCCGAGAGAATCGAAGCATCTTTGCTTTAGGCTTTTATTACCTTTCAGGGTATGCTGAAAACTTATCTGCAAAAGAGCATTGATGGATTTGGGTGTGAAAGAGTTCTGCTTTGAGAGCAATACCAAGAAAACCCAATGTCATCGATCAATATAGTATCTTTCCCACAAAAGACAAAGCTTCACCAAAAAAAAGAAATAAAGATCATTCAAAGGTTTCCAGAAATCAGAAGGTGATATACTAGAATGTTTCTAGGAAGAACTGACAGATCTGTCAGCTCCTGCTGCTTACAGCAAAGCAAGGAACTGAGGGAACTGAGCAAGTGCCTCTACTCAAACCAGAGGGTTTACAGAACTTCAGTATTAAGTGGAAGTGATCAACAACACATTTTTACTGAGCAAGTGCCTCTACTCAAACCAGAAGGGTTCACAGAAATTCAATATTAAGTGGAAGTGATCAACAACACATTTTGGGTGCTAAAGACATCTGAGCAAATGAATGTTAAACTACATGAAGCAGCCAGAAACCCCCAAAGTGCTGCCCAGAAGGACAGGAGACAAGGAGGACTCACCTGCTTCCATTGAGGTTCTGGTTAAATCTTGGGGTGTAGCTCTCCTCTTGCTCATCATCTTCATCCTCCATAGGGAAACCATACTGTGGTTCGAAGTAAGGGTTGTCATACTCTCTCTTCCTCACGGCCCCTTCAGAGGAGCTCATGCTGCCAGACGCAGCGTCGCTCTCCCGACGATCCAAGCTTATCTTGGGAAAGCTTGCTTGCAGTGGCAAGGAAGGGAGGTGGTTTGAAAAACCAGCAACCAACTTCTCTTCCATTTCTGCTGACTCTGCTGACTCCTGTGGACCAGTCAAATCATTGATCTGCTCGCTAATTTGCGTTACATACAACTGAAGGGTAGGACAAGAACAATTATTTCAAACTGGGAAGTCCACAGGGTCCTTGTTGTTTGTTACTGGGCCCCCACCCCATCCCCATTATCCTCAGCTCTAATCTGGGATTTTATACACGCTGCAGTATTTGTGCATCATTCTAGGGACTTACTCCCCTCTAAAACAGATCTCACTTGTAAGCATTAGCTCAGGATAACAGCTCTCTGTTACCCTGTTTTGTGGTTCCAAAAGCAATTCCCATTCTTCCTAAAAGACCACAGCTCCCTGAGTTTCCCCACCCCACTCCTCGTTCCTCCAACCATCAGGTCTTTCCAGATTCTGTAAAAGCAATTCCTGTAGCCACAGCCAGGACCACTGCTCTCTGTTAACGCTGCATTTTCCAATACATGGAAGCTTTTACGTACAGGAATGCTCTGTCCCAGCACAAGAGGGTACAAGTAAACTCCACCTTGCCCAGAAAGAACATGCAATTTAATCTGTGGGTGGTTTCACACTCCTGTTAGCTTCTGCCTTTCTCAGAAAGAACCACGTGCGTTCTCCCATTCCTTACATCCTAACACACTGATCTCGGGGCTGAACTCATCTCAGTACACACATGATTCACTCCATGGATGACAGTGCTGGGGCTGCTACTGGCTGTAGTACTGGAACTCGAACGAGGCTGGTTGTTGTCTTGGGAGTTTTCACTGTCCATGGCCTGTTCATCCAGATCCCCTGAATATTCTTGAAAATCATCAAATTCCACTTCGCTAGCATCACCAAGGGCTGCGTGAGTCAGGGGGTCAACATCTGCAAACACATCATTTTGCATTAAAGAACACTGCCTTCCTCAGCTTTCTGCCCCTCTAACTAAAGACCCCTAGGAGATGAGGGCTGCTCAGCAGAATAAACTTGCATAAAAACTTTGATTGTGAAGGGCTTTTGGAGGTCATCTGTTCCAACTCTCTGCTCAAAGCAGGAGTAACCTCAGGCTTAAAGCAAGCTGCTCAAGGATCTGTCCCACTGAGTTTTGGAAATCTCCAAGGCTTGTCATTCTGCTGTGATCCTGGGAACTACACTAACCATAAAGATCTTTTCCTTACGTCCAAGCAGAATTTCTTTTCTTGCAACTTATGATTACTACATCTTGTCTTTGAGGACATAGGAAATGCGTTGGTATTCCTAGATTTAGTTTACTGAAGAAAGTAAGAGTTTCCCACTCCCACAAGAGAGGCTATTGCTGCAGCCTCCATATAAGCCACAGAGAATGCATTTTCCTGTCCCCACGGGACAGAGTGACTCATTAAAGCCACCAGTGAGAACTAATACATGGAGGGCAGGAGAAAGCTCGTACTCTGCTGCCCATACTGCACAGTATCTACCAGCAGCCACAGGTTGTTTCCAGACCTAGTGAGCCAGTTTGGTTCAGCAGCACCTATTTCTGCTCTTCCTCCTCCCAGTGTCCTTTGGAAGGCATCATTTATAAGCAAGGGAAATGCCTTTTTTTCAGCCTATGGACACTGAAGAAGGAGTATAGAAGACACTTTTAGCTCACAGCAAGACTACAACAGCTTACTCTGATTCAGGGACTTTGGGGAGGCATTTTTCCCACAGTGCAGATGAAGGGGGAAGAGGAACCTATCTGCACCTTGTGAAAGTAAAGCTCAAAGTTACTCACTTGGGGTATCACCATTAATGTCACATTTCATCATCTCACTGACAAAGTCACCGAGGGAGGAGTAGGAGGAACTTGAGTCGTCATAGTCGACGCTGTCACTGCCACTGCCACAATAGGTGAGAAAGAAAGATGAGTGGCAGCATAACAGCAACAGCAGGGCCCGATGCTTCAAAGATGTGAATCAGCACTGTTTCCGTGGCTGTCTTAAAGCTCTCATGATATTACAGTCCATACAAACAAATTTCTGTCAAGAGTCAGAACCCGGCCTCGTGAAAGGTCACAGCAAATGAAATTACTTGGAGGTACGTGAGGAGACAATATGGGAAGACATTTAAAGGCTCTCAGCAAAGTTATTGAGGTCAAGCGTAAGTGGGCAGGGAGTAGTGTATTAACTCTCAGTGTGTGTGTGCGTGGGATGACTTCAGGGGAACAGGAATCCACAAATAAAAGCATTCCTTTTTTATACTAGTGATAAATCCCACTCTGTCAGGATGACTGGAGCTGTGTAGAACATAGAAGATAAAAGATCTCACAGGCTAGCAGAGAATGAAGGATAATAAAACTAGATGCAAAACTCTGGGAAATATGGCCAGAACTACTACAGCAAAAAAGTTTACTCTCCCTTTGCTGAATGCACAAGGTCTCAAGGACAGGCAGTACTAACAAGCTTCGCATAACTATGAGCACTAAGTAGCAATCTGAAAGAGTAATAGGGTGGATGTGATTACTTGTAGTGCTGCAATAGAAATAACCAGAGAAAGAACAGCATGGAAGAAAAAGGAGTTAGGAGAGGAGTGAATAGCAAATGTCAAGTGGCATACAGGGAGCAGAAGAAAACAGGAAAATATAAATGGAGAATCACAGTAAATGAAGGCTTGAGAAGACACTATCGAAAGGTTAAGAGGTTGCTGTGATGACAGAGCAGTGAGACAATTTACTTCAGTGTTCTGCCCAGCCAGAAAAAAACAAAACAGCAACCTGGCAGGCTAGAGGAAAAGGCTGCAAATGAGAAGCAGGAGGAGAGGCCTCACAATCTGAAGTAACTATCACATGACTAAGGTCATGCTCCCCACTAACCTGTCATCAGTGGGATCAGAATCTGTCTCTTTCTCCACTGGGACATTCAGTGCTTCAGCCAGCTGGGAGTTAGTGTCATAGACACGATAGTGGATGGGCTGCAGCTGGTGTGCATACCACTTGGGTTTGTCACCGATCAGCGCTGGGTCAAACATGTCTGCACAAAAAAACAAGGAGAGAGTTAATTCAATTCATTTGTTGGTGTCAAAGGCTTCATTCACAGTAGGGCTACCCCTTACAAAGTCTTGCACAAAGGAAGGGACAATCTCTGCTTAGTCTAAGAAGGCTACGAGACTTCTTCTCTGTAAGCAAACAACACAAGAGGTAAAATTAATTGGAGGAGTGAGTGGCTAAATAGCAGGGTTAACTTGGTAGAAACACATGAGGACATACATAAAAAACAGAAAGACATGCCTCAAACTGGATTTCCCTCCCCAAAAGGGGAGTGTTTAGTATGAGGAAGAGGAGGCTGAGGGGAGACCTCATCACTCTCTACAACTTCGTGAAAGGACACTGTAGAGAGGTTGGTGCTGGTCTCTTCTCACAGGTAATTAGTGACAGAACGAGAGGGAACGGCTTCAAGCTCCAACAGGGGAGGTTTAGACTGAACATTAGGAAAGAATTTTTCACTGAAAGAGTGGTCGGGCATTGGAACAGGCTGCCCAGGGAGGGGGTGGAGTCCCCATCCCTGGCTGTGTTTAAGGGCCGTTTAGATGGGGTACTGAGGGACATGGTGTAGGGGAGGACTTTGTAGAGTAGGGCTGATGGTTGGACTCGATGATCCCAAGGGTCTCTTCCAACCTCAATGATTCTATGATTCTATGAAAAGGAATAATATGGCGTCAAACTAAGTTCTTCCCTAGAATCTCTCTGCTTTTTAAGTTCCTGCATTACATGGAAATTCAGGAAAGGCACGACCAAAACTTACTGTTATGAATTCTTTGGAAAGCATAGTTAGTAGGGTTGAGTGACCATTCTCCAAAGTATTCTACTGCCTGCGTCCTGGAAAGCTTATCTGCAAAAGGTGTTTGCTTCGGCCTAGAGGCAAGGAAGGAATTTGCCTGGAAGGCCACCACCGGCCGTGGGAAGAGACGGAGAGTGCGAGTGTGCATCTGGAAACCTTGCAAAACGTTTGGCGAGTTGAAGAACCTCACCATAGCAACCCTAAAAAGAAACAGAGGACAACAGATCAGATAAAAAACCCAGAACACAGGAGAAAAGACGCCAGAGAGCCTTTAAAAGGTATGCAGCAGGCAACGTTTCAAACCTTTGAAGAATGGTAACCCAGCACAAAAACTGCCAAATTTTCTTAAGTTGTTTTTTTTAAAAAGAAAAGAATAAAAAAACCCACCAAAAATTAGAAATCGCTTTGTTTTAATTCAACACCTCAACACCAACACCCACCCAAAAAGGGACGTCGTTCTCATAGCCACTACCTGAGGTGACAATTAAGTCTCAAGCTTTTTTTGTAGTTCAAGGCTTGTGACTTAAGGTAAGGCCACAATATCAGACTAAGTCTGGGTAAAGTGGACGATCTATAGGAAAATGCAAAGAACAAAACACCCCCCTCACGACACACAGTTACATTCGTACAGTTAATAGATCTGAGATAAACACTGTAATTTCTGCTTTTTTTTTTTTCCCCAGGATGCAAAGTAGAACTTGCAGAAGAACCAGGAAGACGCTGCTTCCACCACAGGACCAAGAGAAGTGCCTCTGCTGCCTTCAAATGCAAACATTATGAAGACTCAACACTACCCTCCTGTTCAGCCTCACCTGGTAGCCACGTCCACAGAGTCCACATCATTTCCATAGATCAGAGGGTTGAATTCTGTGGAGGGAGTAGACTGCAAATCATTCTGTGGTCTTCCCAGCAGCAGTGGCACCTCCTGCCCCTCGTGGAACTTCTCTAGATTAAGAATGGGCTGAGTATTCAGACTCATGCTGGCCAGTGCCTAACGAAGGACAACATTATGCACACATTTAGCAAGAAAAGTCATTTAAGGAACAAGAGAGAGATCAGAGCTACCCTGCCCTCTAGGCAATTGAAACAATTGTGCATGCTCCATTAGTTTGTCTTAAACCATCTCCTACACCAAGTCAAAAAGTCTCCAGGCCCTCCTTTATGTGGATTGTCAAAACCATCTCCTCAATGCTGAAACAGTCCTGGAGCCAGCCAAGGGGTAGCACAAAAGTCCACTTTGCTAGATCGTTCATGATGTGAAAACAGATACTCCAAATTGGACCACTAGTATGGCACTGTGCACAGCTCATTAGCGAGTTATTCCCATGTGTAAATTGAATACATCTTGGGATTTAGAGGCCTTAAAACTTGCCTTATAACTTGGCCATTCAACCAGTGAGTTTGATATCCCAGGACAATGTGAAGACACCTTTACGCAGGCATCTGCCTATACGTCTGCAAACCTCCACTTCCCATCAGAATGAGGTCTTCATCTCTCCATAAAGCTACCATCCTCTTCAACCCTCGTAACATCTTCAGGGAAATGCACTGGAGCAGCACGAGTGGTAAATCAGTCCTGAACACCCAGACCTAACCTAAATCTTCCTCGTTTCTCCCATTTGCCCATTGAGTCTTCATCTTTTTATTTTGAAAATAAATAAATATCTAAAATAAAACCAAAACTCCAAAGGAAAAGGGTAAAATGGAAAATGTAGGGGAAAAGAATAAAATAAAGAACCTTCTTGTCAGGAGTGAGCAGCTGTTTCTGAGTGATTGCAGTCATGCTAACCAGACACTGGAGACAAGATGGAAGATCATATGATAACACCAGCAGCCCATCAGAGCCAAGACGAACACATGACCACAGAGAAACAGATGGAAGAAAAAAAAAATACACATCTATTACTACCAAATATCACAAATGAGAGGAAATAAAAGGGACCACAAAATAGGCAGGATCTTGGGAGAGAGGTGTAACTGCCCCACCCCCAAACATTAACATCTGGCCCCTCTGGAAAGTGCAAAGGCTGCTGTTCTTATTGATGCAGCGAAGAACTTTCTACTGCGGTTTAAAAGCAGTTATTTTATTTTATTAATTGACACTAAGACCCAAAGGCACATAAGGCTGTTAACCTTAGTGACACTGGGCACAATTTAGCCTTCTCTACTTTGTACAGCAACCAGTTGTGCTCATTCTCCTTTGCCAATGGTTGACTCTTAAGGATAACGCCTACAGGATACACACTGATACAACCTGAATTTGGGTGACCGCTCTTGAGAATTTTAAATAGGTTTTCAAGGAAATTGCAATGTGTTCTTCTGATATTCAACTGTGCACTGAATAGAGGCTGAAATTGCAAGGGGGTGAGGCAGAAGTAGGGGGAAGGTGGATCTAACAAAATTTCAAGCAACGCATCGCTTCCATCTGTGCTGGGCATCGGTACTGGGGGTATCACTGAGGTTACACACTTTGCTCTCCTGGTCTACCAGGAGAGAGAAAGAGCAGACCTCATCACATTAGCAACACACTTTACCTTTAGATACTGCATGCAGCGTGCAGAAGGAAAACAGAAATAAAGAGATAAAACCTGCTTGACATGATCAGCCAGGATGACCCAAGCTGATTAATGGATTAGCAGGACCTGAGAGGAGAGACTGAGACCACAAACACAGATCTGTGAATGGAGGGGAAACAAAGATGATCATAGCTTGATGGATCAGCTCAGAGTTTAAAGCCCACATGGCAAATGTAAGGAGAAATCTGGAACTTTCTGCACCAACTGGAAACAAGTTAGCCCCAAACAACAGTAAAAAACAGAAGCCAGCTGTCGCATCCAGGAGCATTTCAAATTAACCTTTACCTTTACTGCAGTTATAAGCCTCAGTGAGCACTCACTTTTCCAAATTAATTCTCTCCATTAAGACAGAAAAGCAGCAACTGGATACCTACCACTTAAAATCTGTATCAACTGATGCTGCTTTTCAAGCTCAAAACACTGCTGTATTCTAACGTGGGGGATATCCCAACTGGCCAGCTACACAAAACAGGCCGACAGAAAATTCCTAGTCCTGTGCTTTCCCTGCAAGTGACAAAGGTGGAACAGCAGAAGATGAAACAAAAAATTTGGAGAAACTACAGAGAGATCTGAAACAAGATGAAAGTCTCAGATTTAGGTTAGTCAGGAGAAGACAATGTTAGGAAGTCATATAGATCAGGGAGCCCAAAAGAAGATATCCCTATAATTTTGTTTAATCAGCCACCCTATCGATTAGAGCACTTTGACATTCAAATCAGACCTCTTTGTGATTGACCAAGGGGCACTTCCTTGAAGAAGAGTATTCCTGTAGTCTGAGATGTTTTCACACCCATCTGATTTGCCAGGATACACACCTGCTTTTAACACATTTTGCTTTACATTTGCTGACTTGCGTTCTTGCCCAGTATAGCAGAAGATCTGTGTGATACTACAACTGCTAAGTTCTACCAAATGCCAGTCCTTTCCCCAAAGTGCTTATTACCTGTTTCAGATGCTTTTTCAGCTCTGAAGCTTCTGGTTCTGGCAATGCTGGCAAAGGTTCTGCATTTGTGGGAACGATCACCTGGAATTAAGCACAGCAACAGACTAAAAATTCCCCAGCTGTAGTCATTACCAAAGCAGAATCTCCTAAATCTCCACCACTCCAGAACCCAAGGAATGAAAGCCATAGAGTAAAATAATTAATAAAAAAACCTCACAATACAACCCATACACAGAGATACCTGCATCAAAACTTTGATTTTCACTTCTTTATAGTTGTTATTGTTTACAATGTCCCAAGTAATAGAGGAGTTACTTTATCATTTATGACAAAAAAGAGAAGTTTTAATGAACCCACACTCATTCTTTGGAACCCCTATCAAGTAGAAGATGTTATACACATGGTCCCATTTGAATCATGACAACCAATGCTACTGGAAGGCTCTTACCAGATTGGGTTTCTTAGGCAAGGCTATAAGAGACAGGGTCACAATTACTCAAGAAGACAGCTCTGTCATTTGTTTGAGGATTTATCTTCTAACAATATAGCCAGATGCATTAACTGAAAAATAATGCCTTATGAGCAAAAGAAATGGGGACCTTGAGACACAACAAGGAAGAAAATCCTAAAGTTGAAGACAGGAGTGGCAAAGGCAGACCAAAGCCAAACTTTCTTAAATTATCAGTGGGTACATTGATGAAAGTGCACAGTTCCCTGGAAACAAAGCCACAAGTCCCTATGGGCACTACTTACCCTATTGGTATCCAGGTCAATAAGCCATACATCATCAGGCATTTTAAAATCCAGTTTGTAAAGGAAGAAACTTGCTGGAACACCAATGATATAAGGTGTAGGAGCTAGAAGCAACTGGGAGAAAGAGAGACTTCAATAAGGATAAGACCTGCATTTGGTATCACCTAATTTATGTGGCTGCATGGCTCTTTGGAAAAAAAACTTAGCTAATCTAACAGCTTGTTATGTCGATCATGGACCAAGAAGAAAGATGTTCAGAGTTAGAGCTAGAGAAGCAGCAAGTTACACATGAATACACCCTCCCTTCAAACTGAGTCTGTGCCATTGTAAACATGGCTTTACCCTTGCCCTTGTAATGTTAATTTGGTTTCAAAACAGTAACATCTCTAGGAAGCAGGAGAAACAGACATATTTTGTACGTGTATGTGGAAAGGCACATGGAAAAACTAAGGGGAAATTCAAGTTGTCCTAATAAGGGAATCAGCAGAGGGAAAAAGTCTAAATCAATAAGGCATGTAGCAGCTTGAGAGGCTAATTTATTCTTTAAATCTAGAACAGTTGGTCACCTCCAAGGTGCAGTACAAGAACAAACCTGCAGCATAGCACTGAAGTACTAAGATGGCCTGAATTCTATCTTTCCAAACAAAATAATGAGCTCCTGCAGAGAGCCAACTATTGGCAAAATCTAGGCTCCCAGCTGAAGTAACTCAACACTTCATATTTCTGAGGAGAATAAATTGCAGGCAATAGTTTCTAAACCCTGAATCAAGAGCCCTCAAGCATCCTTAAGTATTACTCTGGACTTTCCCCAAGAAACCTTAATACTCAGCTGGGGGACGGGACAGGGCAGGGGGTAAATATTTGCCATCATGGCCTTTCAGTCGACTGCTTGTGAACCATGGCTTTGAATCACACTATTCACTAAGCAAGCTTTGAAGATATCCGAAATAAGTGGTGTTACTGTGATTTAGATAGTTAGTGGTGCTCAAAGAACAGCATTTGCAAGGTAGACTTTGCTACAATCACTGAGAAAAGAGCAGGGAAGGAAACAGGGACTACTCCTATATAAGTTTCAGACATCACAGAACCATCCTTTGCAAAAGACCAATAAAGGAGCAATAGGTACCTGTTCTGCAGAGGCCATGCAGGTGGGAAGCAGAGGGATCACTGGGAACATGTACTCTAAGGGATAGATCATAGCCACAAAGGCCATCACAGACATTGAGAGAGCATTGTAATCTCGGGACTGCAATACGACCTGCAACCAAAGAAACTCACATTAGCCCGGCAGCAACTGCTCACTTCTGACCACCCCTCACCCCCCACCCCCCACAAAGACCACGGCCTGCAGGCCTCTCATCTGAGAGCTGGGAACTGGATGGCCCTCCATTAATCTGTCTGAAAACAAGCTTCAGCTGCTTTTTTCATAGAATCATAGAATCATAGAATTGCCCAGGCCGGAAGGGACCTCCAAAGGTCATCTAGTCCGACCTCCCCGCAGTCAGCAGGGACACCCCCAACTAGACCAGGTTGCCCAGGGCCTCGTCGAGCCTCTCCTTGAATATCTCCAGGGAAGGGGCCTCAACCACCTCCCTGGGCAACCTGTTCCAGTGCTCCACCACCCTCACAGTGAAGAACCCTCTCCTAATCTCCAGTCTAAATCTGTTCCCCTCCAGCTTGAAGCCATTGCCCCTCGTCCTGTCACTGCAGGCCTTTCTAAACAGGTTCTCCCCAGCCTTCCTGTAGGCTCCCTTCAGGTACTGGAAGGCTGCTATTAGGTCTCCCCGGAGCCTCCTCTTCTCCAGGCTGAACAACCCCAGCTCCCTCAGCCTGTCCTCGTAGCAGAGGTGCTCCATCCCCCTGATCATCCTCGTGGCCCTCCTCTGGACCCTCTCCATCAGGTCCATGTCCTTCTTATATTGAGGGCTCCAGACCTGCACACAATACTCCTTGAGTGAGAACTTTTCAAAACAGGAACCTCAGAAGGAGGTACTCCTTCCTGCTGCAGAAAATCTGACTCCAGACAGAGCAGGAGACAGTTGTTCTACACATCCAGCCTACCCTGGGTTTGGAGAGGGCAGAGCTTCCCACGTACCTATCAAAGATCAACTCTTCCCTTCTCACCTTGTGTTCCAGAAGGATGCAGGTGAGCACCTGCAGGCAAGCATCCACCCCCAACAGCTCCAAAGGCAGATGTAAGGGAAAATCCACCAAGGTGAAGCGGGATGGATCGGGAAGAGCAAAGGTCAAAGCTGGTTGCAACTCATGTGGCAAGACTTCCACATCCACCCGCTTCTGCCCAGCAACGGGCATCGGTGACCGGAGCAGCCGGTATATCCAGGCCTCAATCTCCCGCAGATCATGGAGCAACGCACTGGACTTCTCTTCCACCAGGAGGGAGCCTGTGAAAATCCGCCACATCGTATCCCTGTACAGGGAGAACAACCATGTTAATACTCCAAGAGCTTCACCTGACAGCCATTCCATAAAGGCTCTTCCAGGGAAAGGGAAGATCCACCAAGAATTAAAAGAGGCAGCTAACAGACACTTGGTCACACAGAGGAACGGGCGACGGGGATTTAAGCACACTCAACCAACCATGGTGGGGAAGGATAGATCTTTCTGTGGGAGGAATCAACACAGGTATGTTACTTCCACCTAAGAGTTCGTTCAGTCATGTAAAGAGTTCAGTTAGGGCCAGATCTCTCTCCCCACCTTGATGCTTGAACCTCAGCGTGCACACAGGATACTCTCATACTTTGTCCAGAATTGTGATGGACCGATTGCTTGTAGAATTTTGCTTCCAGCAGTCCTACAAACCTTTGCAAGAACAGGAACTGAATCTGAGCTGATAAAAATACGCCACATCAAGATCTCCCAGATGTTTTGGCAGGATAAAAATACTCTTTTTTCATCCTGTCCTAAATGGCATGGTATCATTCATAACAGCAGAAGTAGATGCATTTCAGCTGCGACTATACATTTCTGAAAGCTGTCTAGAAACCACTCAGTACCTTAGCAAAATAAGCATCATTTTTTTCCATGCCCTAAGCTCACAGAAAGGCTGGACAAAACACATGCACAGTATTGCTCAGGGCCTTCAGAGCTTCAAAACTTGAAACTGGGTCTGACGAGAGAAGGAAAGTGGCTTGTCCTCTTCAGCCCTTAACGTTGTAGTGCAGCGAAGGCTGCAAACCCGCTGTAGCCATTCTGCAAAAAACTTCAGCCTGATAAATATCTTCAGTTACTGTAATAGATCCCTTAGATTGGTATGGGTTCCAATTCAAGTTCTACCTTACAGTTCACAACTTAAAACAAAAAAAACCCCAAAAAAAAACCCAAGAAAAAATGATGATGCTGGAGGCTTTAGAAAGGAAGAAAATCAGAGAAATTTGGAGGGGTCAAAAGAAGGGCAATTTGAGATTATGCTGAGTAAGCAATACACCTCTGAGGAACTGTGATGCACATCCTCCACTCTTCCTTCCGCTGCTTGTAATGTGCAGGACATTTGAGTTGTTAACAGCCACCCTGAACCTTCTGCAAGCTGTAAGGATTCACTTTTCAGCTTTATTCTGCCACCACTTCAAAATGGTTCTAATTTTCCAGGTCAGGGTTTGCAAACCACATGGTAATTCAAACCTGCTGCTTTACTCTTCCCAGAGATGCACGCTCAGCATTCCTTCTCTTCCCCTCCTCATATGTCACTCAACTCTTCTCTTTAAGAATTATGTCAGACAAGAGCAAAGTTTTCAAATGCCACATGCCATTCAAACACTGGAATACTTTAGCACCCCTTTCAAAAATCAGATGAGCTTATAGAGTTGATGAAAATAATGAAATTTAGCTTTTTTTTCTGCCTCAGTACCTATCAGACTAAATCAAGTGACAAAATAAGCTCCGAAAATAATGAAATTTAGCTTTTTTTCTGCCTAAAAATCAGACTAAAATCAGACTAAATCAAGTGACAAAATAAGCTCCATTAACAGATGCTGCCATAAAAAAAAAAAAAAAAGTTTGTTCTGACAGAATCATTTTTTCCCCAACAGCCAGTGGATTCAGGTGATAAATCTGTTAATACAGGAGTTAGTCATAAGGCTAGGACAATCCCCTAGAACTATTCCAGGGCAATAACCCAAAAAGTAGGCTACTACCCTGTGAATGGTACAGATTCTCTCTTTCACACAAAAAGTAAGTGCCTGTAATGATTAAAATGATAGATCCCCTGTCATTTTTTGGTTTTGACAAGTTTGATTTGGAGTCTACCAAGGTATATAACTCACATCACGAGCTATCTCACAGCCCCATCCCTCTTACTACTGAGATAATCCCCTCCTTCTCCAGAGATTGATTTTGTATTTTCTCTTTTTAGTTACCAGATTGGAAAGGAAAATATCATCCTGGAATGACAGCACAAAAGCACAGATATACATCCATGCCTGATATACGTAAAGACATTGTTCCTTTTGTACCCTACAGTGCAACAGCTTTTGTTGCATACCCAACATTATAATAGCAGATATGTAAAATTACTACATTACATTAAAAATACACCAAGTTCCTGTTAATTTGCTGTTACCAGCCCCCATTCCCATATGCTTCCTAGACAACTCCTTTGTTTTCTACCTCTCCTCCCTCTCCCCCTCAAATATTTTACTTTGATCTCTTTCAGCCGTTCCTGCTTCTCTACTCTTTTCTCTCCCATGCTGAAGTTCAGATTGTTTCATAAGCTCATTAAGAACACTTTCATCATTTCCCTCTTGCCCCAAGTGGAATTTCTTTCTGTTATTTCTTGGCTGCTTCTAATTTGCCAGAGAATCAACCCTGACGTACGCTGCCACAGAGCTTGTATGCCACAGCAACAATAACATCATCAGCGCTCAGCTTCAGAAAAGATCCTGCTCAGTCAGTTGTGAGCAGGATAGTGCCTCCTTAGGTGTATGAAAAATGAAAATCATACCAGGTTACAGAATCAGACAGTTTTAAAGAAATCATTACAAAAATTTCCATTCCCTACTGCGATTCTGGGTTAAAACAGTAAAAAGGCCAACCGTTGCCGTTTGGTTGCTTCTGCAACCCCAACTGTAGCCACAATTTGCCCTGGACACAACAGTGGGAGGAAAAAGTTCTTCCCCCTCAACATACCTCTGCACCCCTCGAGGAATCCCCAACTTCTTGCCCAACAATCTCTCACTACAGCAGTCCACAAGTCTCTTGAGGGTGTACAGACACTCGCGGAAGGTGGAGAAGAAGGGGTAATGGCTCAGGATGCACAGAGAAGTCAGGGTGCTGTTCCGAGAGCGATGGCTGCCTTTGGCCAGACGCTTACTGCGCGGTGACCGATTCACATCTGGGGTAGACTCTGTACTCGGAGCCTGCAGGGAAGAACCACTCTCCGAGCTCTCGGTCCCCACTTCCTCCTGGGGTGCAGCTGCATCCCCGGATTTGGGGATTTTCTGTCCCTCCCGAGCTCGATGACCCCCCGTGCCTTCTCCCTTCTCCTTGGGTACTCGCTTCTGGAAGGAGCGGTAGAAGTTGACACAGATTCCATAGCGAATGACACCCGTGTCCTTGTCTGTGAGGGTGAAGACAAAAGAAGTGTCATCACGGAAGCTCATGCGCTTTTGCCGCACGCTCAGGCATCCTTCCGGCTGGCAGAAGAACACGACATCAGGCGGGAGAGGGAAGTCCACGTGGTCTTCCAGAGGGTAGCGTCTCAGCAGTTCAGGAGTCTGAGCAACACTATCACTACTCGGCTGCCTACAAAAAAAGCAAACAAAAAAACCCACACATAGTTAACCAATGCCAATTAAAATCTTTTGTTATCTATCTCCCTACTAACACGTCAGGAGGCTGTGGGCTCAGCTTCATCTTCAGTTCTTCTCTCCCCTACTCTCCAGGGAAAGCACAGGTTCTCACTCACTAGCCACAACGCTCAATCAATGGCACACACTTGCAGAAAGGTTAAATAAAAAAGTCTATACCGTCATTATCAAGGCCCAACAAAGAGCCTGTTCAAATCTGAGCAAGAAAAAGGCTTTGAAGAGTATGTTGTTCCCAGGAGAACATCGTATTGCCACGTTTCCCTGACTTTGAAATCCAAAATGAATTTAACCGCACAGGTCTCTGGGCAACACTTGGGCAGGAAATACACTGTCCTTCTCCAAATATACAGTCAGGTGAAAAACCCCCTGAATTTCAGCCATTTATGAACAAGATGAAAAATCAAATGGGAAAATCCAGCATCAATTCCTAACTGGGAAAAACAAGAATTTACTAGGGGAGAAGTCAGATAAATGGTGGAGTGATACGGACCTCATCCTGAAAAATTTCCATTAAAAAGTTCTACCAACCACAGATATATATTTCCGTGTTTGATTTTCAAGCTGGATTTGAAGTGTAAGTTACCATAAAAGCTGGGTAGTAACATGCAAACCCATTTAACACTGTGGCTCGCCAACCTTTGTACCACAAATCACTAGTGGAACACAAAGACAAAACAGCAATACTGTTTACTCCTGATTTTCCACCAGAAGAACAGATTGTTTCAAAGTATTAACCATTTTCCTACCACTAGTTTTCCATGAAAGTTACTGAAATACTGCCAGAGGAATAAGAGATCCACATAGTGAAGGAAGAAAAATACGTCCCCAGAACAATATCTCTCTGGTTTAACCCCCTTGCTATAAAGTGCTGGATTTGAAGTGTAAGTTACCATAAAAGCTGGGTAGTAACATGCAAACCCATTTAACACTGTGGCTCGCCAACCTTTGTACCACAAATCACTAGTGGAACACAAAGACAAAACAGCAATACTGTTTACTCCTGATTTTCCACCAGAAGAACAGATTGTTTCAAAGTATTAACCATTTTCCTACCACTAGTTTTCCATGAAAGTTACTGAAATACTGCCAGAGGAATAAGAGATCCACATAGTGAAGGAAGAAAAATACGTCCCCAGAACAATATCTCTCTGGTTTAACCCCCTTGCTATAAAGTCTGATCTCTCCCCATTTTCTAAAGCAATGAGCATTTAGTACCATGTTTAATAAACGGAATGTAGGAGACCTGGCTCCACTATCACTCTCCTGTGGGATCTCATACAAGGCATTTTCTCATCTTGATACTTTGGATTTGCCCATTTCAAAATACAAATGACACTTGCTTTTCTCTTATCTGAGAGGTGAGAAAACCCAAACAAGTAGTAATAGAATGTCTGTAATTTACAAAAGTGTATTTATACCACTGTAAATAGCTCTGCTGACTAATTCTGCCAAACTAATACTTTGTAAGTACATTAGAAGGCACAAACTGTTTACAAAATTTATTCTGCCCTGTACAGTTAAGTACCAAAATACTGTACAAAAAGAAAAAAACAAACCCTAAAAAGCTTTTATATATTAGTGAATACAACTAATGCATCACCTGCTGAAGAAGAAATGTCAAATAGTGCTGGTACTGTTTAGAGAGTCTATTCAGCAGGAAATAGTTAAAAAATTTCATCAACAAAGTACCAGTGAATATATCATTGGTTCATGCCTTTGCAGTAATATTAGCTACAAAGACAGAGTCTTCTCAGACATTTAGCAAATTTGCATCTAATAAAAGGGAGTACTTCCAAAAGGCATAGCTATTTGTGCACGGTGGATAACGAGATGTAATGGTAAAGGCCACATGGAGCTCCTAAGGAGTTTGAAGTAGAATTTACTTCAGTCAGCTCCATCTCTTGTCACAGGCATTTATTGAAGTGCCCAGTGAGACAAGAGACCTCTGAACATTAGCCATCTAACTGCTGCTGCCAAGCCAAAACCAAGAGGACTGTAGGAGTCCAGAAGCAACGCTAGTAAATTTTTAAGTCAGAACATCAGATACTATAAGCATCACTGGAGGAGTCAGTGAACACTCTTTTTTTTCCTTGTTTTCCTAGCTGGTGACACAAATGTGGAAAACTGGATTATTTTTCTACAGACAATAAAAAGTAATTAGACTATTAAATTACTCTGTCCATAAAATACAACAATAAACATAATTGTTATTTAGGATTATGTGATTTCCTCCACTTAGCCTATTTAAATATTGCACTCAAAATATTCTGTAAAGAAAGTGAGAGGTAAAGCAACATACTGATGCACATAAACCACTGATGTTTAGAAATGAAAGTAACATAGACTTTGGAATACACCCATTAAATATACTGGCAGAAAGTTACTGCATAAACCTCGAATAAAGAAAAGTAACATTTACTAACCACCTGTGTATCTGACAAACAGCATACACATTTCATACACGCTTTAAGTAAATAAGCATAACATGTTACCTATTGACAGTTAATAAGACTTTAAAAAGAGAAAGCATTTGTGTCATTCCTGTGAGGATAAACAAGTATCTGAGGGAGAAACAGCCAAGTAAGGAAAGTTCCAGGTAACTTTTTTTAAATTATCTACACTTCAAAAGCTAGAAAAGTAACCCCAAATCAGTATTCTACAAGCATGCGGCTTTCAGTATTTTCAATTTGTGAATCCCTCTATCCTGATGCCAGTAGAAACAAAGAAGTTCAGACCCATAGGCTACCACAGAGTCATATACTGGCTGTTCTTAGTCACCCTTTGCAGACCCTTGAAAAGGAGTCTGAAGACCACAACTGAAAAACCTTTGGTTGCACTAGTATCTTTCAAAAAAGTGCCCTGGCCCAAGGAGATGCTCTCATTATGGAAGCATCCTGCACGTGTTCCAGACAGCACTTCCTCAGCGCCAAGCCAGGCTTCATCAATGGATGCCGAGCTATTTGGGTCCCACTCTACTGCCCGAGAGAAAGAAGCAGAGCTGAGACTCTTCTCCATTACCTGGCTCCAATGATCACAAGGTAGTCGAGTAACCGAGGGCAGATTTTCTTTTTCTGCACCATTGTCCTTGACACTCCTCCCTATGTCATCTCAGTGAATTTCTGTTCATGGATCCAGCAGTCAGGTATCCAGCCAGCCGTGACCGACTGCCTCAGGGAACAAAATCCACTTGGAACTGTCTGGTGAGTCCAACCTAGGATCAAGAAAAGCAAGAGTGTCAAATGCACACTCAGGAATACCAAATACGCATAAGCAACTTCGTGACCTTAATTACATTTCAAAAAAGCCTCAGTGTTCTGTGCAGTCGTGGCCACCCACAAATCTCTCTCTTCATGAGTACAAAACCACCACCACGTGCCCACAAAAGTAGAGAGTGCTGAAAAACACACAAAAAAGCACAAGAGGATCTCAAGAAAGACCACAAGAAGCGTATCACCAGCAAAGACCTATTCACAAACCAGTTTGAGGCAAAAGTATTGTTTAGGCAAATCCCTGGGATTCCTACGGTGCTTGGGAAAGCAGCCTTAATTGGCAATTCTGCACAGTTAAACATGACTGAAGAAAAAAAACTCAACCTGAACTTTAGCTGTCGTAAGGTGAGGGGTCTGGAGAATAAGTCTTATGAGGAGAGGCTGAGGGAACTGGGGTTATTCAGCCTGGAAAAGAGGAGGCTGAGGGGAGACCTTATTGCTCTCTCCAACTCCCTGAAAGGAGGGTGTAGAGAGGTGGGGGTCGGTCTCTTCTCTCAAGTCACAGGCGACAGGACGAGAGGAAATGGCCTCAAGTTGCGCCAGGGGAGGTTCAGGCTGGATATTAGGAAAAATTTTATCACTGAAAGGGTTCTCAGCCATTGGAATGGGCTGCCCAGGGAGGTGGTTGAGGCCCCATCCCTGGAGGTGTTCAAAAGACGGGTTGATGTAGTGCTGGGAGGTCTGGTTTAGTGATGATGCTCCTTGTTTGTTGTGTGGGTGTCTATTTTTGTCAGTTAGGTTGACGGTTGGACAAGATGATCTTTAAGGTCCCTTCCAACCTAGAAGATTCTGTGATTCTGTAACCAGAATAACTAAAGGAGGGGTTATATCAAAAGAAATCCAATTAGATATAATGCATCTCACCCTCCCAGACATGGACGTGGGCTAGGGCAAGACTGATCTCCACAGTCCCAAACGACTGTGATCTCTTAACACTTCTGTGACGATACAGACCTGCACACCACAGCTTGCAATACCAAAAGTTTTTTCTTCTAAGTCATACTGTTTCTTTCACCCACTTTCCTCAATTTCATTTCTTTTGTACGTCTTCACCATTTGCTCCTCATACCCATGCCTTCTGCTACTTTCTCTGCTCATTTTATAACAGAAAAATCCTCTTGGCACAATTGGTATTTTACTGCAGTATCACTATTTGTCAGTAACTCTGCTTAACAGACATCCAGAATTCAGTAAGCACTGTAAAATTGTTCAATCCCACCATTCATACTTCATTGAATTCATGACAGGAAAAAAGCCAAAACAACTTAAAAGGTAATCAAATTCCATATTACAATGTTCCTACCTACATTTGAAAACAATCTGAAAACAGAAATTTTCTGAAACAGAAAAGTTCTGTGAAACTCTAAAATCAGGGATGTTAAAACTGCACAAGTTTACTGAGCATCCCAATGAAAGCATTAATAAATTTATTTTATATTTAAAAATTTGAACTGATTGCCTTTTGGGTCATATTCAGAGTAAAGTTTCTATTTCAGTTCATGTTTATCTCCTAAGGCTACCCCAGACATAGAACCATAAAAAGGTTTGGGATGGAAGGGACCTTAAAAACCATCCAGTTCCAGCCCCCTGCCCTGGGCAGGGACACCTCCCACCAGACCAGGTTGCTCAAAGCCCCATCCAGCCTGGCCTTGAACCCCTCCAGGGATGGGGCAGCCACAGCTTCTCTGGGCAACCTGTTCCTCTTCCCCACAGGAAAGAATTTCTTCCCAATATCTCATCTAAATCTCCCCTCTTTCAGTTTAAAACCATTACCCCTTGTCCTATCTCTCCAGTCCCTGATCAAGAGTCCTTCCCCATCTTTCCTGGAGCCCCCTTCAAGTACTGGAAGGCCATTACAAGGTCTCCCTGGAGCCTTCTCCAGGCTGAATAACCCCAACTCTCCCAGCCTGTCTTCATAGGAGAGGTGCTCCAGCCCTCTGATCATCATCACAGAATTGTTATTACTGTACTAAAACCTCCAGTTCTGCAGCACAATTTAGATTTTATTTGTAGAAAAGATTTACTAACAACCTGTAAATCTCAGCAAAAATTAGGTCATTTTCTTGATGGCTCTCTCATTATTTCACAGCCTTCGGTTCTGCAGCACAGTTTAGATTTTATTTGTATAAAAGATTTACTAACAACCTGTAAATCCCAGGAAAAATTAGGTCATTTTCTTGATGGCTCTCTCATTATTTCTCTCATTTCTTGCAACCACGTTCAAAGTCTAGCAATTTATCTGTTTTTTTTCCCAGCCCCTCATAATCCAGGTACAGAGTCAGGGAATTTTATTCATACAACTAAAAGTTAGTTAAAGGCACTGTAACTGTCAGCATCTCACAACCACATTCAAAGTCTAGCAATTTATCTGTTGTTTTTTTTTTTCCCAGCCCCTCACATTCCAGGTACAGAGTCAGGGAATTTTATTCATTAGCCCTCCAAATACGAGGAAGAACACACACACAAAAAGTATGCATATGATTTATCAAAAAAAGGAAAATCATACCAGTCAGTGAGTATTAATTATGGAATAATAAGCTGAAAGAAACCTTAACTCGCTCTCTCTCACACACACATACAAACAAAACCCCCACATGTTGTAAGACTTTGTGGCATGGTTTTATGAGATCCTCAATTACAGCTGCTGTAGGTTCCTAAGTGACAGCACTATGAATTACCTTCTCTCAGCAGCAATACTTTTATAAATCATATTCTCTGAACAACAAAGAAAATACAGACACGGGAAGCAAAGCTCCTCTTTCTTCATTTTAATGACATTGTTGAAAACATTGTAGAATCTGTCCTGCAACAGCTCTTTATCCAACATATTCTGCAAATGCCTTGGTGTAGATAAACTTGAGAGGAACAAGATGAAGCTGGGGTGATCAAGTGGATCTTTTTGCCTTCAGTGTGAAGAACTATTTTATCTGTATTCTTTCCAACAAGCTTTACCCAGAACTCTTAAAGAAGAAAGGTATGGGCATAGGAAAAATTACAATGAGGTAACCTAGAGGTATGACTTTGAGGAACTTCTGCTACTCAGCGGTAACCAAACATACGTTGTTACTCTATAACAGAGACTATTCTATCCTTCAGTGAAAGTGGAGAAAATAAACTGCACGTACAATGGAGTAAAAACATATACAATGACTACTGAGAGGCTACAAGACCACAACCTTAGCCTACTTCTATTCTCTGTCCTGGAGAACATCTCCTATGAGTGCAATTCATTTTACATCTTTCCACAGTTCTGCAAAGGAGCTAGCGAGGTATGCAATATGAAAACCTCCCACAAAAGCATAAAGTTTTCAAAAGAGTATCCAAGTAGACCAATACAAGGAACATACACAAGGTCTCCAATATCCCTGGAACGGCTGAAGCTGCATCCTAGCGATGCCACACATCAAAGTTTCTGTCAGTTTTTTTAAAAAAAGATTTGAGCACTTTCTGAGAAACAACCCTGGTTTCCACTGCAACACAGGGAGACCAAACTGAGGTGGGTAATTCTGCAGGGACTTCTAGAGTCTCCTTTACTTGGATATTTATTCTTAACAAGGCTGTAGTTACAGTGAGACATGAGAGGGCAAAGGCTTTCTTTTGAAAGTGAAGTTCTGTTGGATTAGAGGAAGAGGCAGAAGAATTAGAACCAAGTTGAGGTTGTTTGCCATCCCCTATGCAATCACTCGCTTCTTCAGAGATCTAGTAGTGGCTGGTGACAGCAATGACAGAGTTAGATCAACACTTCCTGGAACTCACCTCCCTACTCCTGGTTGGAATCAGACACCGCAGCTGATGATCTCTATAAACCAACACAAGCAGGGCTCCCTCTCTGCCAAAAAGCTTGCTCTGAGGCCAGTGTCATTCCCTCCTCTGTGCCGGTACAAGTGCTTGTGCAGTTACAGGGTGAACCAGATTGTGGAACTGATAGAGACTAAAACCAACACCCTCCTGTCTCCTCCCTTGCCACTTTTGTTTTTACTAGGTTATTTCTATGACTTGGTTAACCAAGTGGCCATACAAATGCTTTTGCAGGCACAAAGAAAAGGCAGGAGCAAGCAGCTAAGGGAATCTGAAGTACTGGTGACTTCTCCACAGGCAACGAAGAGGTAAAGCAGTTTCTTTCTCAGAGGTTTGCTATTATCCTTCCTCTAGCTCCTACATTTTACAAAGTAAGTACATTAGAACAGAAAGAGATCAAACCACCAAGAGATACTTCCATTTATCCTCTTACATGTTGGCATTTGGACCTGAACTGAGAGATGACCTTGATTCTGAGATGGTACGGGTTTTGACATTGATGGCCTCTTATCTCTCTCAAGCTGCTTTAATTTAAGGTTGCTTTTTCTGAAGAAGTCTTCTTCTGAAGAAGTGCAGTGTGCTTTCTATTTGCAAACACCTTGGAACCAGCCCTTGGAAGGCTGAATCCTCAAGCAGCGCTTGAGAAGAAACTTCCTATAACTTCAACTCAAGAAAAGGAGAAAAATAAAGACGTGAAGGACATAACAGAAGCACAAACATATCACGTATGAGAGAAGACCATAATGTAATAAGCACCCATATGGATGGTGAACAGGCTGGTGAGAACTAACACTACCCACATACTGTAGCAGCTGTCAGCAACACTCACGAATGAGGAGAAATTGGCACAGTAGCCTAGACAAAAAGACAAAGGCCAGCGCCAGCACTAACCCACGGCCTACCAGCAACTCAAGACAAAAAAAGTGTTCAAAACAACACTTCTATTACTGGCGCTACTCTACATTTCAAAATTCCTCAAACACCCACGGTTTAGGTTGTAGCACAACATCTCAGAGGACAATTCTGCAATTCCAAGTCTCCCAGAAATAAAAGTCTACATAAACACACACACTCGTGAAAAGCACTACACCACAGAATGGACATGGCAGCGTGAAAGAAACACAGTAGACTTTCTCTCAGTTTAGAGCCATCTGTCTCAGACCAATACCCAGTATTCTTCCTGGGAGACATGAATTGTGCAGCACCCCTGTCTCATCTACCCCTTGGAGTTTTCTCAGAGGTTTGCTATTATCCTTCCTCTAGCTCCTACATTTTACAAAGTAAGTACATTAGAACAGAAAGAGATCAAACCACCAAGAGATACTTCCATTTATCCTCTTACATGTTGGCATTTGGACCTGAACTGAGAGATGACCTTGATTCTGAGATGGTACGGGTTTTGACATTGATGGCCTCTTATCTCTCTCAAGCTGCTTTAATTTAAGGTTGCTTTTTCTGAAGAAGTCTTCTTCTGAAGAAGTGCAGTGTGCTTTCTATTTGCAAACACCTTGGAACCAGCCCTTGGAAGGCTGAATCCTCAAGCAGCGCTTGAGAAGAAACTTCCTATAACTTCAACTCAAGAAAAGGAGAAAAATAAAGACGTGAAGGACATAACAGAAGCACAAACATATCACGTATGAGAGAAGACCATAATGTAATAAGCACCCATATGGATGGTGAACAGGCTGGTGAGAACTAACACTACCCACATACTGTAGCAGCTGTCAGCAATACTCAGGAATGAGGAAAAATTGGCACAGTAGCCTAGACACAAAGACAAAGGCCAGCGCCAGCACTAACCCACGGCCTACCAGCAACTCAAGACAAAAAAAGTGTTCAAAACAACACTTCTATTACTGGCGCTACTCTACATTTCAAAATTCCCCAAACACCCACAGTTTAGGTTGTAGCACAACATCTCAGAGGACAATCTGCATGGTATTCTGCAATTCCAAGTCTCCCAGAAATAAAAATCTACATAAACACACACACACACTCTCGTGAAAAGCACCGCACCACAGAATGGACATGGCAGTGTGAAAGAAACACAGTAGACTTTTTATCAGTTTAGAGCCATCTGTCTCAGACCGATACCCAGTATTCTTCCTGGGAGACATGAATTGTGCAGCACCCCTGTCTCATCTACCCCTTGGAGTCCTTTCTAAAGTGTCTTTTTCTTTCTAGACACAAAAGTAGATGAACAAAGTCATTTAGTCGAAGTGTAACTTGAAGACAACAAACTGTTAACCCCACTGAGCTCACTTACAGTCCTTTTCCTCACACAGAAGCTTCCAGCTTTGGCAGGCCAGCCTTACACTCAACTGCATGAGGCTCAGCAGGATTTAAGTCATTGCTTGGAAGAAAAAAAAACACCACAAAGACATCAGGAACTTCTTTTCCAACAGGCATTCATTCAGCCCTGCTTTCCTTGCAACTCTTTCATAGTTCAGGACGGTACCAGATTGAGGTCCCTTCTTCCACTACCTTCAGCTTTTATCTGGTACAAGGTACCAGACTGCAGAGTTCACCAGTGCATGGATACCTTTAGAATATAAGTCTGGGTCACACATTTTAATTTACTAAATGACTGAGCGAAAACCACACAGTGGGACATTAATTTCTAAGAGGAAGGTGTGAAGGAGACATCAAGAATGACAGGACAGAAGCCACATAACTTCTGGTTCACTGAAGTCTCACCTTGTAAAAGACCAGATTTCCCAGCCATGTCCAAAAGGAGCTAAAATTTCAGTTCTAACATCTCCTTGGAACATCTTGATTTTCTATTTATTCTCAGCCAAGACAGTCTGTACTCAGTTCAGATCTACAGCCACTATGCCTGACCTTGGTGCATTGTTTACCGTGAACTCAAGATCCATACCAATCAGACTGAACTGAAAGCTGAAACAAATACAAATAAGGCCAGGAGTTTCAACGCCCAATTTTTGGTTGATTTATGTTTCCTATTCTCACATGACACACCTTGAGTACACCAAACAGCTATCTGCTAAGCGATGAGAAATAGGTGCAAGTACCTCAGGACCAGCCAACCTCATCTGTGTGGCCAGGAACCCTGCTTGACTCGCTGTAGAACTGGAACCACCACAGTCTGCAGCACAATGAGAACTATTAAAGGTGGCTTTGACCTGTCTTTAGACATTTTAATAATCTTTATGGAATCTTCACCACTGAAATTCTTGTTACTACTTCTTCTGAGCCTGTTTCAAGTGATTCCAGCCATTACCTCTGGTATAGCGCACACTATTTTTCCTTTTACTAAGCTTTTGAAGAAGCAGACAAGCAGCTCCCATTTAACATGAGGCATTTTACACTTTCTCTGCTTAACAGCTATATTAACATTAAACACCGCTAGTAATTTTATACTTCCAATTACGTAACATTCTAGGAAGCCCATTATCCTTATTAGCCAGATACTACAGTGGCTCTGCTCACACAGGAAACACAGATGACAGTGCGGATGAGTTGAGCACACACACACACCCCCCTCGTTTCTCCAGAGCTTGACAGAACATTGAATAAGTTCTAAAGTCAGACCTGGCTGGACTTGCTATACTGGTGCAGCTGCTTTGCGTGTTACCATCCACCTTGGCAGCAGTGCATGCCAACGCTGTGACTCCTAAAAAGATACTAGCACTATGGCACAATAAAAAAAAAATTAAAAAAAGGAGATATTTTCAAAGCATTGCAATGTGTTACCATCCACCTTGGCAAGGCAGCAGTGCATGCCAACGCTGTGACTCCTAAAAAGATACTAGCACTATGGCACAATAAAATAAAAAAAAAAAATAAAAAAAAGGAGATATTTTCAAAGCATTGCAAGCATGCCTAAAACAGATAATGGCATATTTATCTGGTGTGGTTAGTCTCTAACACAGGCGTGGTCCTGTGAGATGTCTAGGGATAGTTCCAAGCATGAGAATTCACCCTGTAGAGAACAGGGCCGCAGGCAGATTCTAAAAGCATCCTCCCTGGAGGGCACACATCAGCTGAATCAGTGAGAGCTCCTTATGGATAAAGTGGCAGATGCACCCCAACTGTTTCCTCTGGCCATCTAGCCATAAAGCTTGAGGGAAAGGGCAGACTAAATTAAAGAAAATTAGAGAAGGAATTGTGAAAACGGTTTTTGGTAATATAAAGACATCTTTGGAAACCCTTCAGAAGAACGATAATAATTTAAGATTTCTTCCTTTCCTACTACAGAATGATATCGTATCTTTACCTGCTGAAAACAGTACTGTGGGAAATAAGCTAAGTTTTGCTTCAGCTAATTGATGTATCATTGTTAGTGTGATAGTACTAACAAAGAAGCCTTAATAATAGTAGAGTCTAATAAAATAAATTGTATCCAATTAATCCCCAGAAATGCCCTTGGTCTGTCAAAGAATCCTTGTTCACAGAGTGTTATCTAGGTGAAGAGAAACAGACTAGAACACGGCCTTCAACACAAAAACCCAAAGGGTAGGGGTGTATCAATAAGGCCAAAGAAACCAGTCTGGTAAATCTGCCAAGTAGATGGTAGCAAAGACTCTGAAATAACGTGTACCTTAATCAACTAATCAAAGGCGTGTTTAGGATAATAATTTCGTAGAATAGGTGTATGTGTGCCTTATATGGGAAAAAGTGCAAAATAAACCTGTAATAGGTCAAGCGGTCGGGAAGAATGTGAGCTCCAACTTCTCAGCCAATGAGAAGGGAGACAGAAAGTCAAGCGTCCGGAATAAAGGTATAAAATACCTGAAAGCTAAAAGATCATCGTGCATCTATTTTTGGTGCACCCAATTCAGCGCTGTTTCGTATTAATAAATTATTATTTTTTTTTAACCTTTGCTTCAGTGACTTTGTCCTCTTTAAATTCTAAGATGTGAGTCGGTGTTTCTCACAGTACTAACACAAACATCTTCAGCCTCCACGTTCGTTTGCCAGAGCAAAATGGAGGCAGCGTGGACAGGGATGTCAACAAATAGAGGGAACGCGACCAGAATCAGTTCACAAACAGAATTATCACGCCACGCAGGCAGGAACCTTTTTTGCAGCATCACAGAGTGAAGCAGGTTCTCGGTTGCTATAGGAACAGATGTCCTTGCCATATGCTGGCCCTTCAGCCTTGCCTTCTCTCTCCTCTCCTCCCCAACCCCCATCCCTGGCTTCAGCCAAACGCGTGGCTAAAGCAGCTTGCTGCACACGCGTGACCACGGCAGCCGCCACGCACGCACTCACGCTGTGAAAACAGACCCACAGGTAATCTGATTCAGATCAATCTCCATAGCAACCCAATCTTTAGTCCCTAGATCCGAGCCCGTCGGGGCTATTTATAGAGCAGCTGCAGCGCTCCAACCCTCCACCACCAGAGCTCCCAGCGCTGCCCGCGCCGCAGATGAGCTTCACCCCGAGGCACAAGGCTGAACCAAAGCCCTCCTGGCACCCAAGCAGGATGGCAGCATAGCATCTGCAACATGGTAAACACCATGGTGGGGAGGTTCTCCACATCCAAGAAAACAGCAAACATAGAATCATAGAACCATAGAATGGTGGCAAACATAGAATCATAGAACCATAGAACGGTTTGGGTTGGAAGGGACCTTAAAGATCATCAAGTTCCAACCCCCTGCCCTGGGCAGGGACACCTCCCACCAGACCAGGTTGCTCAAGGTTAAAAAAAAAAAAAAAAAAAAAAAAATTTCTTTCTTAAACATCATGAGGTTGCTCATGGAGAACCCACGGCCCCTGAGAAAATCTGCTTATCCAGGTACACACAGGACGCTTCCACAGGCCCCCACAGCAGCTCCTCCTCTAAGTCTCGTGCCAAAAAAGAAAAAGAAAAGGACATGCAAAGTGTGCCAGCACGAATGTGCCATCCCAAACATCATGAGGTCGCTCACGGAGAACCCACGGCCCCTGAGAAAATCTGCTTATCCAGGTACACACAGGACGCTTCCACAGGCCCCCACAGCAGCTCCTCCTCTAAGTCTCGTGCCAAAAAAGAAAAAGAAAAGGACATGCAAAGTGTGCCAGCACGAATGTGCCATCCTACCAAGGGCTTGCAGGCAGAGGAGCGGTCCCAGCAGAACCTGTACCCACCAGCAGGTATTTGAAAACCACGCGGCTTGGGACATTCATCTACTCATTGTTTAAAAAAAAATAAAATAAAATAAGAAAAACCAAACAAAAAATCAAGACCTTGAATGAGCCATGAGAGATAAGCATGTGAGAAAGAACGGCATGCGAATACTGCTATCCATTTTATTCTACTACACTCTTGGGGAAAACCATCAGCAATAAACTAAAGCAGGAGAAGCAAACACTTTTACAGTGCTCCCCTTGCTCATCGGAAGGAGATGATTATGATTTTCAGCTCAGCTCCAGTCCATTTCATAGACTTCCATTTCAGTTAAGGACCTTTTTCTCCTCCCCTCCTTCACTGCCTGAAACATCTCTCCAGTGACGCTCCCCGCTGCTCCTCATAGCACAAGACACACAGAGCACTGTCTTCTCACAGATCATGAATTCTGGCATAAAAACCCTCTGTCGAACCAGCCAGTTCTCCTGCTCTACACTGTTTGAATTTAAATTCATCTTCATTTAAAAATAATCTCCAGGAGTCTGTAACACAGGAGCTCTGTCTCCCTGCCCTTCACTCTTTTCAAGTCTGTCCCTTTTTTCCCCTCCTTGTGCAACGCCACCATCACAAAATACAAGAGCCTTCTCACCTATTTCTACCTCATCAGCTTTTCATTGATCCTCAAAACTCCAACAGCAGCCACTCATACATTCTGCAAGGAGGAAAGAGGGGGGGAAGGCAACCCAAAACCTACACAACACCCCCCAAACTCAATCAGCCTCTATGGCAGCACGTTATTTTCCAAACCACAACTGCTCTCGGCTCAAGTTTTGAGCTAAGGAGCTTTCTCCCTGCTTTTGAGTGCAGCCTGGAGCCCATCACCCAGGAGATGTTTCCATTCCCAGCCCTCTGCCCAGTTCCCGCTCGAGGAGCAGGCCACAGTTCCCATAACACGGGTACCAGCAGGCTTCTGTTTTTGTTAGTGGTTGTTTTTTTTCTTTTTCCAAAAGCCAAACACTGCAAATGTCGCCCCCCAAACTGAATCAGCCTCTATGGCAGCACGTTATTTTCCAAACCACAACTGCTCTCGGCTCAAGTTTTGAGCTAAGGAGCTTTCTCCCTGCTTTTGAGTGCAGCCTGGAGCCCATCACCCAGGAGATGTTTCCATTCCCAGCCCTATGCCCAGTTCCCGCTCCAGGAACAGGCCACAGTTCCCATAATGTGGGCATCAGCAGGCTTCTGGTTTTGTTGGTGTTTTTTGTTTTTTTCAAAAGCCAAACACTGCAAATGTACAGCCATCTGCCCAGTTCCCGCTCGAGGAGCAGGCCACAGTTCCCATAACACGGGTACCAGCAGGCTTCTGTTTTTGTTAGTGGTTGTTTTTTTTCTTTTTCCAAAAGCCAAACACTGCAAATGTACAGCCATAAAAAATTAACAAGAAAACAACAAAGCATGTGACATTTAAATCCAGAGAACTGCTGGATGCAGCTGCAACTGCTAAATTATTCAGTGCTCTCCCTCGCCGCGGGGCCTCCCCCAGCCACGGGAAGCAGCTCCCAGCCAGGAGCTGGGAGAAGAGACTAGTACAAGAGGACAGCAGGTAGAAAAGACACACTTTTTCTCCTCTCACATGGGTTTCAAGCTATTCACCTACTCGTTTAACGGGTGACATCACTCAAGGTACCACCACCACCAAATACAGGCAGATTGAACTCTCTTTGCTGCAGATGGGCCACACATGGACAAATGACGGGCTCGCTGGGTTCCTGACAATAAATTCCAGCCAAGGCAGAAAAGGGGGACACTCACAACACATCTTGGGGTAAGGAGAACCAGAAAATAAAGAGAAATATTCAAAATAATCCAGTTATTTGGCTCAAACTGGTACTCAGAGCCTCACCTCTGTTTTGCCTCTTAGAAACACCCAGTCCATCTCCCCACGTGTGCCACCCACCTTGCTACGGAGCCTCACCTCTGTTTTGCCTCTTCTTAGAAACACCCAGTCCATCTCCCCACGTGTGCCACCCGCCTCGCTATTCCTTCCCTCCGCACGCCTTCCCCTTCTCTTCACCAACAATGTGGAAGATCAGAAATTCCTACTCTCAAACCGATCCTACTATTAATTTTGGTGATAACTCATAGTACCAGCTGGTGAAAACCAAAAAAGGAAAGCGAAGAGACAAGCCCCTTTTCTCTCTGCTCGAGGTCTGGGACGTGGGAAGCGCGTGTTGGGTGTTTACGTGTGGGTGAATCTGCCAGAGGAAGCGAGCTCCGAGCGCAGAAGGCATCGGAGCCGCCTCAAGCGGCTGTTGGGACCAGGGAGTGACAGAACAAGGAGTCCCCAGAGGATCTTCTAGACATTGGCAGTCACCATGGCAAAGGAGGGAAGACACAACACCTGCTGGATAACATCTGAAGACTGATGAGAGGAAGAAGGGAGAAGTGAGGTGGCCTAGAGGAAAGAAGCAGCAGGGCCAGCCCGTAGCTCCAGCAGAGCATGGTGTAGGCGCTATCAAGAGGAAACAGACACCATCACGGCGGCTGAGAGGCTCAGCCCTCTTGGGTGAAGCAATTTTGGGCAAATACCAGTTTCAACTCTTAACCTTCTTTATCAGAAAAAGCACTCCTCTTCTCCCGCTATCTGATGCGGAGGCAGAACTTCCCCATCTCCTGCCCCAAGGGCTTTTCCAGAGCCAGCACAATACACCTGGGCAAGCAGAGATCCAGGGAAGCTGGTGTCAAAGCTGTGGGCAAGAAGACAACCAAGCATCTGATACTGATAGTGGGAAATTCAGTTAGAATGTAAAGGGAAGCAGGATACAACCATGATGCTGAACTGGCAGACGTGACAAAGAAAAGGAATAGATTAAGAAAAAAGGCTACTCTGGTCGTCAGATAACACGCGGTTCCTGGAGGTTATCAGATACATTACTGTCAATCTGGCTATTTTTGTCTCCTTTGTAAAAAAACACAACCCAAGGTTAATTTCCTGATTCTCACAAATACCACTTCGAACAACAGTTTAGAAATTAGACGAAAACAAAGCCAAAGGGAGAGACCTGACAAACATGACAGGATACATCAAAGGCGACGTGATGACCAGCCCCTTTTCTGAGGGCTGTGGCTGCTGTGAAATACCGAACACTGGGGAAGAAACAGAAAACCACAAAACTTTGTTCCTTGCTGCTACGCTGATGCCTTATTCCTCACATTGACCTGGAAACATGACAGTCTCTTATTCAACACAACACCCCGGAACACAGCAGGAGAACTGCCTCGGCAGGTGCAAGGCCTCGGAACACAGCAGGAGAACTGCCTCGGCAGGGGTTACACGTAGGCATATACGAGTGGCACTTCTTACTTTGAAATCATTGCAAGGGATAATCATTGCTAGCAGCAGCGATTAAAAGTAAACACAACCTCTCACAATTCAGCGGTTTGCGGACACCGAAAAGCACAGCCCCTCTCCATTTGGGAATTCTCTGGTATAAAGAGATTTTAAAGCTCCTAGCAGCACGGGGGTAATTTCTTCAGAGTTTTGCTGGGTTTGGGGTTTCAGTTGGTGATTCTAGTTGAGCGAGACAAATCAGGAGCACATTTCTCAACCATCAACGGGAGTTTTCCTGTGGTCTTGACAAGTTTAAAGGCCTCCCGTGACAGAGAATCTAATCGCCCTAAAATTATTTTCTAGCACAGACAACAGAGCAAAGACCAGCTGAATTATGCAGGCTCAGTTACAGAGAGCAAACAGCAGGTCGTTGTAACAGTTTTTCACAGCTCTTGAGGTGGAGAAGGAAAAGCAGCAAACCTTTCTGTCGGCGAAGGACATACCACAATTACTCCACAGATTAACAGATTATCCCACTAAAAAACACTCCCTTCTAATTGATGCCTCACGATGCTCATTTTTATTTCCCTTCGTGTCTCACCAGGTCACCGACGATGCTTTTCCTTCATGAAAATTTATACCTTGAGACAGAGGGAGATCTTTTAAACTGGGGAAGTGATATTAATCTTGCATATCAAGCTCTTTCATTCTTGATTCTAAATCCTTTCCTCGTTGCTGTAAATCCCCAGCCTGTAGCTGTATTCTGTATTTTCTACTACTGCGTTGAATAACTACGTCAAAGCCTTTTTGCTAAGGGGCTGCCCAGAAATTTAATGCAGCATATCTTAAATGCAGGCACAGTGGGGCCAAAGGACGTTTGCAAGAATTAATCTGGGTTTTAACGTATGCATTGCCCGTCTCCGATTCCTTCCTAATGGAAAGTAAGTGAAACACCCAACTCTGTCCTTGGTTTTAACAGAAAAGTATCAATTTCCATCTTGTGAGCACGATGGCACTACCCACCTAGTTAAAAGACTACAGTGTGAAACGACGACCAAGCCACTAAATTTTACATCATTCGTTATTCACCATCATGCACTAAATCTCTAACAGCACTTTTTCCCCCCAAAAAAGAAAGCCATTTCTCTAAGAAACATTATCTGGGGAGAAGTATCAGAGAAAATCTACTAACTCAAGTGTCGTAAATTAAAAACTGTGAAGATTCATTCTCTTAGAATTCAGCACTACACATGACTTGCTAATTTAATACCAGAATTCTTTTCATAAATATTTGTTTTTTCAACTGACTTGTTGCAAAAGATATTAAATAGATGAGATTGAACCTCTAGTATATCCTGTCTATACATAACTGGAATATTTTATATGGCTTGTGGTGAGGGGGAGGGGAAAGCTATAGATGATGAGCCTCTATGTCCCTCAGCCCAAGCCAGATAAAATCAAAGCCAACATTAATTTAATTTAGGAAGATGGTATGAATGAGCGTTTTAGTGAGACTTGAGGTGCAGTGCTCCCTCTACCATTTCTACTGAACCATCAATCCTCATACTCTAAAAACTAAAAAGCTACTAAAAACTAAAAAGCTAGGTGGGTAAGACTTGCTATTAAAAATCCTTGAAACTCTTATTTCTCCATCTTCATCTCCAAAATCCTTCTGAAACAGACTGAAGTTGGGTAACCTGTCTGCTTCCAAAAGTATTATAGAATGGCATAAAGGTTGAAGAAGAGGTTTTCCCTCTAGAATATTCATGTTTTTCCATGAAAACTTTAAACTAGAATACGTATTTTTTGTCAGCTGCTACACAGCCTTTGGTTCACCACCATTCACGGCTTTGGCACAAAACACACACATCATCAAAATATATCTTGGCCATATTACGCATTGTGTACGGAAAACATTCTTTCAGTGTGGACATTATTTGCCTTTTTGCCCACGCAGTAAAACTAGAACTGTTTACAAGGTAGTAATGGCACGGAAACTAATGCAAGAGGACTCTGAAGCTTACAGCTTGAAAACTGTTAATTTGGTAAAAACACAAAAGTCCAGACTTGTAATACGAGCGCAGCACCACCGGAAAGGCACGTACAAGATCTTTTAGTGCAGACAAGGCTAAATTACTTTCCAAACAAAAGTGTTCTAGAGACTTGCTGATGATTTTGCATTTTATCAAACACACAGTAAGATGCTTAATGCGTATGTAATTAATTGCGGGGTATATTAAATTGGGTCCAAGAGCTATGCATTTTCTCACAACAGTAAAGCAAAGGAACAATTTTAGAGCTTGAATGCTCCATCAGTTCAGCATTATATAACCTGCTACGAGAGGATGGTCAGATGAGATCCTGCAAAAAATGCATTTTAGCTATGTTAGATGTCCCAGGTGCTCTCTCTGATGTGTCAGGATTGCAGATTTTTCATTAGTGCTGAAAACAGCAAGTACTCCTCGTGCCCATCCAAAAACAGTTCCCAAGATTCAAGCGGCATAAAGTCCAAAAATGGAGACACTTCCCAAGTAGCCTATATTTGGATGACTTTGGTTTAGTTACATGACCCTCAGGACACCACAATACGTCTTCCCTCCCCTCACTTCTGTCTACCAGCAACATCCTTTCTGCACATAAGTGACACTGCAAAGAGCACAGCAAGGACACTTGAGAGCGTTACCAGCAGAAATGCTGACCCAGAATTGCACCGAATGCACAGAAAATGGCTGGCTCGCCCGGGGAAAGCACAACGGATCGACAGATTCACAGTTCCACCCCATCACTGTGGGGCTGAGAATTTATGATGTGTGTTATTTTGCGTGCGTCTGAAAACAGCGTGGTAAAATGGGCAAGCTCTGGGCGGAAAAAAAGGGGAGAGAAGAAAGGCAGGCAACAAATCAGTTTCCTCCAAGGCTTATCATCTCTCTAAGCACTTCTTTATCGTGACTCCACACAAACAGTAGCGCAGACCAAGCTTTCTTCCCCTCCTCCCACTGAAAAGTGAGCAACACGGCAAGGTGGTGACACCCATTTCTAAGTGGAAAACGATGCTGATGTACGGCTTACTCCATCAGAAACTGCCCAGCGTCAAGTGGATTTCCTGTTCTATTATCTCGGGGTGTAACAGGATCTGCTGTTCACAAACCAAAGAGTAAAAACACCTTCCCAGCCCCGTCGCTGCCGCAGCCCCCACACACACCCCCCGACCCTCTGCTCTGCCCAGGGGATCGCTCCGTCCTGCCGCCTCCCTTTACCTGCCCCAACCTGCGCCCGCTTCCTCCCGGCAGCGAGCGAGGAAATCCCGCCGGGAGGCCCGGGCCCTGCCCTGCCCTGCCCGCCGGGCGCCCCGCGTGTGGGGAGCCGGGGGAGCCACCGGGCCCCGCGGCCTCACACCCGCCGCCGGCAGAGCCCCCTCCCCGGCCGGTCCCGCCGCCATTTCCACACCCCGCCGCTCCGCTGGAAACCCTCAAGAGACGCCCCTATCACCCCCTCACGCCGGGGCTGGAAACCCTCAAGAGACGCCCCTCTTCCCCCCTCACGCCGGGGCCGCTGCCCCTTCCCGCCACCGGCCGGCTGCCACAGAGCGGGGCGCTGAGGCGAGCGGCCCCCGCGCACCCCCGGAGGCCACAGACCCCCCGGG
>NW_015090921.1:2084758-2117272 GCF_001431845.1 Calidris pugnax
CCCTGCCCTGCCCGCCGGGCGCCCCGCGTGTGGGGAGCCGGGGGAGCCACCGGGCCCCGCGGCCTCACACCCGCCGCCGGCAGAGCCCCCTCCCCGGCCGGTCCCGCCGCCATTTCCACACCCCGCCGCTCCGCTGGAAACCCTCAAGAGACGCCCCTATCACCCCCTCACGCCGGGGCTGGAAACCCTCAAGAGACGCCCCTATCTCCCCCTCACGCCGGGGCCGCTCCTCCTTCCCGCCACCAGCCGGCTGAGGCAGAGCGGGGCACTGAAGCGAGCGGCCGCCGCGCACCCCCAGAGGCCACAGACCCCCCCGGGAGGATGGAGCGGCGCTCGGCTGGCCCCAGGCGGGCCACCCCCTCTGCCCCCCTCCCGCAGTGATCTTGCGGAAGGGCTCGCCGTAGCCCAGCATCACCGGCCGGGGCGGCTGCGGCGGAGCCGGGTGTGTGTGTGTGAGGGGAGGAGGCGGGGGGGGCCCTACCGCCAGATGTCCGGCTGCAGATCACCTCAGGCAGCGCCGCGCGCCGCCGCTCGCCCTGCCCGACCCACGCGTTAGCGGCGCTGGGGCCACCTTCCCCGCTTTGTGACACAGTCCACGCACACCCCCACCGCCTGCGTGCCGCCCCGCACCGGCACCCGCCTCACCCCCACCGCCTGCGTGCCGCCCCGCACCGGCACCCGCCTCCGCGCCCGGCCGGGCCGCCCCTACCGCTCACCTGCGCCGCCGCCGCCGCCCCCCGGCCGCTCTGCGCCGCCCGGCCAGTTCCGCATCCAGCGCCAGGAGCGGAACGCGCCACAGCCGCGCGGCGCGGGGGGAGAGGGGAGGAGCGGAACGAACCACTCGCCCCGAGGGCGGGGGGAGCCGCCGCCGCGCGCCTCGCCGCCCACAGCGGGGACGAGCCTGAGGGGCGAGGCGGGAGGCAGAGGGTAGACCTGGCCTCCCCGGGGGCTCCCACAGGGGGCTGTGGGGCGGGGGGAAGGCGAGATGGCGCGGGCAGAGACAACCTGGATTGGACTGAGGCTGAGGGAACTGGGCATGTTTAGTCTGGAGAAGAGGAGGCTGAGGGGAGACCTCATTGCCCTCTACAACTCCCTGACAGGAGGGTGTGGAGAGGTGGGGGTTGACCTCTTCTCCCAAGGGAATAATGCCAGGAGCAGAGGAAATGGTCTGGAGTTAGGGCAGGGGAGGTTTAGATTGGATATCAGGTCAGGCACTGGAACAGCCTACCCAGGGAGGTGGTGGAGTCACCATCCCTGGAGGGATTTAAGTGCAGATGTGGCCTTTCAGGGCATGCTCTAGTGCCCGAGATTGTAGGGGTTTTTGAGTGTGGGTGTGTGTAAAGTTGGACTCTGTGATCGCAGAGGTCCTTTCCAACCATAACGACTCTGTGATTCTATACGATTCCAGCATTTCTGTGGTGGAATCGCTACCCCTGGAGGTGTTTAAAGGACAGTCGACATAGTCGATGCTTGGACTTGATCTTAAGGCTGGACATATTCCAGCCTAGATGATTCTGTGATTCTACAAAGCATTTAATTTCTGCTTTCAGACCTGCTCCTGGCCAGCAGAAGGTGAAGACTCACCAGCAAGGCCAGCAAGAGCCACAGGGATAAGGAAACGCCACCTTACCCCAAGGAGATCCAGCGCTCCATACTTCCACCCTCTACCTGTCAAGCTGCTTCCTTGCTGGTTTGCTACCGGCCTCACAAGAGAACAAGAGAATTTGGTTATTAAAAGTTTGAGATACAGCTTTTTTTTTTTTTTAATTCCTCCCAAGTTCCTATAAACCAGTACACCGCCTGACAAAACCCATTTGTTAACAAAACCACAATTACTAAAACCCAAAATGCAACCAAGACTACCAGGAGTATCACTATGGATTTAAGAAAAAAAAAAATATATAAGGTGCAAAAAGGTGAAATACTTGATTTGATATTTCCCGTTTGTACTCTTGCCCATTGTGGAGAAATGGGGAATTCAGAAACACCCTCCTCTTCCTCCCTCCCTCTATTGATCCAAATCGATGATGAGCAGAGGCAGCAGTTGTGTAAGGGCAGAGCCAAGAGGGAACACCTCCCGAGATCACAGCTCAAGTGCTCCAGGATTTCTCCAGTGGCCAAATTAGCAAAATTCATTTGAGACGTTCAGGGTACAGAGCCAGAGAGCGGGAGGGCCGAGCCTCAAACCCAGGGAGCATTTTGTAAATATAAAAGTACAAAGAGCCACTGACCTCAAGGAGGGTTCTTCCTCGCAACTGCTTACTCAGGCTCCCCTGGCTAACCTGGGAAGCTGCTGTAAAACAAAATAATTCTGTACTGATTTGCACTTCAAAAAAAAAAAATTGAGAACATTAAACCTGGAAACATCTCATGTACCTTGAAAATCCCTCAAACTTACATGCAGTTTTTCCTCCTCAAATTAATAAAAAATGAGATGCAGCTCAAAATGAAGCTAAAAAAAAAGAAATGAAGGTGCAGCTTTGTTGCCGCTGCCGCTCCTGACTGTTGACAACCTCAGCCTTTAGCAAATCCTTGGAGCGGGGCCCAGCCGCCCTCTAATCCACCCAGGGCTGCCTTGAGCTCTGCTCATGACTCCCCACCTCAAACCCCGCCACAGCCTCCTGGAAGCCTACTCTGTTCCCTCCTCCTCCTCCTCTGCTTTAGTCGTTTCCAATTTAAATTTTAGCCTCTAATGTGGAGGTTTTGGCAGAATGGCCTGTGGCGTGGAGCCTCCCTGAATTAACAAGTGCTCTTTCCCTTCCCATCACGCCAGGGGGATCAGTAATGCTGGAGCAGCTCTCTCTGCGTCCCCCAGCTCTACCATCCCCTTGGAGGCGGGGGGGACAGTTATTCCTCTTGTTCTCCTCCACCCATTGCTTCATACATACCAGGGACCAGCTAGGATCCTGCTGGACCCCTATTTCAATTTTGGGAGCCACACAACAGGCAGAAAATGGAGAAGAGCACATGGGAGAAGAGGGTTAAATTCTGATTGTAGCTGCACAAATCGGGATGCGGTACGTATGGATAATTCATGGTCTTCAGGACATGTGCTTAATCCACTTCACCTCCTTGCCAACAAGCTAAAAATCTCATACCAGAGGCCAAAAGGCACCATCTGGGGTTACACTGCTATTTCTTTTTCAGCACTTCTTGCTTCTCCACAACCTTATATACTCACTTTCTTATCAGCTTCGAGCTCGTTACATCAAGAACTTCTTCCACCCTCCTCCAGTCTAAGGACAGAACATCAGAGAACGTCCAAATCCTGTATTAGGCTTTATTCTTTTATATAAACATTAACATTTCTCAAACAGATTAGTTAAAAATACAGATTTAAACAAGAATTTTTGCAATTGCAATGAGTTATAAAAAACAACAGATTATTTTACAGATTGTTACAAGTGCTTTACAAAGGTGCAGAGTGAAGGCCAGTGGCAGGGGACCAACCTCAAGTGCAAAATGGACACGATACCCTCACCACGGGCATAGCGCTCAGATACACAGCCAAAAAAAAAAAAACCAACAAAAAAAAAAAACCAAAAAAAAAAAAAAAACCAAAATAAAACAAAACAAAACAAAGAGCCATGTGAACCTAGGCTCCTGGGATGCTCACCGGGCAAGCAAACATAGACCCCTATGACAGAGAAGACTCATGAGACCAAGCTACCAGGATACTTAAGGTTACATCTCTGAGAACAGCCATAAGATGTTGTTTCTTGGAAAATAAGGAACGTGTTTTACAACAGTATATTTCTCTTCTGTCAGACAAAATATTGCTGTAAATCCTAGAATACTTACGGATGTGGATACTCAAGAATTTGGGGCATAAATCCAGTGTGGATCTCACAGTGCCCAAAGTGGAAAAAAAAAAAAAGGATACAAGACTCAAGTGTCCTTCTAAAGCAGTTGGCACTCCTCATCCAGGAGGGACCTCCATATCCTATAACCATCATTAAAACCTTGAGCAAATACCTTGGAAAGACTTTGGCAAAAGGAAGAAGACGCAAGTGGATCTGGTTACACCCAGTATTCCTGCAGCCCATGATCCGAGAGTTGTGCGGCCCAGAGCTTACGCAATGCCCACGGATTTCACTAAACGCAGCGTGTCCTCTCTCCTTGGCTGATACATCTTCACACCCACCTTGGAACACATGCCACATGCTCCAAATTCTTGGAAGTTTTTGAGATCCTTCCACCACACCTACCTTGCCGAGGTACCAGTCCTTCCCACCTATCCTTCTTCTGTTCCACCCCTAAAGATAAAAATCTATGCCCCGATTTGTTTTGAACTAAAGTTTTCCAGCTGTTAGCAAACCAAAGGTAAAGTGAACTGGCTGAGAACCACCGTGAGATAAAACTGTGATGTATTACATTAAAATAATCCACTACTTTATGCCTGGCATCGTTCTGATGTACGAATGTTCCCTACCCAGATGGCCTCCTGATTAGACAAAGGACACTACACTTTAGAGGAGTCCTTTTTCCAAAGGAGGGCCAGAATGAAAGGGCAGCTCTAGAGATGAAGTCTCATAATAAAGAAATAACAGCTACTTCTCTTGGAATCATCGTAAAGGGCAGCACATACAAGAGATTTTATTTAGTAAACCCAGTGAAACCCCTAGAACATCCACATTGACTTCCCTGAGCTCCTCAGATCCAGGTACACTGGGGACCCTGCAGAAGCCTTTTGAGCTGGGCTACTCTCAATAGAGAGGGTTTGGCAAGTTCCTGCAAATTCATTTTCATAATCAACGAGAGAGGAGAGGATTAATGGGGAAACCCTCAGGAAATGCTTAAAGAAGAGAAAGACTCTGAAGAAAGAGGTGTATGCATGTGTGGGGAAGGTCTTCATTTCTACCGTTTTCAGATGTTTTATGTTATTCCTTTGGGGTATGGGCACTACATGGAAACCAACCCCCCCCAATCTGATCTACCCCAGCTGCCTCCTGCAGAACCTCATGACAACACGGAAACCCCAGGCTCCTCGCTCCCTGCACCGCCTAGCCCAGAGTTCAGTGCTTTGGAGGAAGGGGGAGGCTGGCTTCTCGTTAGCAAAGGCTGGGAGATGGCATTACGTCGGTACGTCAGTGCCCTGGGAGCATGCGGTCACTCATGCACATCCCAGATTTCTGAGAGCAGGGGAGGGAGTTTCTTGTCCTGCAGCCGAAGGGCAAACACCTGTTCAGAGTGGACACTACTTAGTGTCCGAAGACTGACCAGCTTCATTAACATCCGTGGAAACATCAGGCGGTCCTGCAGAGGCAGACAAATAGGCAGCCGTAAGTAAATTCACACTAAAACTTGGTTTTAAAAAAAAAATAAAATTACCACACTGGATGATGCACTGTAACCACAACCCTGACCTCCTCTAAAGCTGGAACTCTCCAGGAGTGTGGACAGAAGACAAGTACTACACCATGTTCCAAAACTCCAAACCTTCCATGCTGGCTAAAGTATGGAACATGAAGCTGAACATGTGGAGCCTCCATCTCTGGAGACATTCAAAACCCGTCTGGACACGTTCCTGTGGGACCTGCTCTGGGTGGACCTGCTTTGGCAGGGGGTTGGACTAGATGATCTCCAGAGGTCCCTTCCAACCCCATAGCATTCTGTGAACAGCAGGCTGTGACAGCTCACAAATCCTGCATGTACAGCTGCTACCAAACAGCCACAGAACGGAAGAGCACGACAGTACAGGCAGGAAGAGTCCTGTTACAAGATGGTACTGCAGGAACTGTGCCTGCATAAACACAGAATCAGTTTGCATCATCGCTGGGGATGTTCTGGTCAGGCACTTACATTTGGTCTGTTGATACAAATGTAAGAATGAAGGGCTTCCACATAGGTGTGCTGCAGCCTCTCCACCAGGGACTGGTCCTGCACATTCGGTCGGTCTGCCAAAAAGCAGGTTAGAAGTCAGCAGGGTGTCACAGGCAGCTTCACCCGAATTTCACGTCCCTGCCTGACCCCAGTCCCTCACTACAGTGTCTCCCCAAAACTTCATCTGGCACTCACGCAGCACAGCTAGGAGAGTCACTCACAACTGCAGCAGCTACGTCAGTTCTCTGCAACTGTTCTTTTTCTCAGTCTTGTCTACTGCACGGGGGGAGTCCCATCTGACTCCGATAGAGGTGGAAGGTTAGAGAGACCAAACAGCATTATACAAGTATGTTTGGTCTCCCATTCCCATCCCAGTGAAGATGAGAAGTTGCCCATTCAGGATGGAATGGGAAAATCTCTCCAGCAGCTGAGCCAGTTAGAGAAAAGGAAGAAAGAAAAAAAAAAATATATATCTTTCAGGTTACAAGACAGAAAACAGAAGTAAAGAGTAGAGAGGGCTTCTTTGCAAAGCCCTGTCCTGGCCCAGAGCCACGCTGGTCTCACATCCTCACCACTAGATGTCCCTCATGGCATGTGACCTGCATCATACCAGAGCCGTGCCAAGTGCATTAAGGGGACAGTAAAATAGCAATTCCCAAAGAAGATAAATATTGGCTGATTTTTCTATACACTTTTCCAGCAGTGAGGAACCCGATTTCCTCTTCAGGTTGCACTAGAAAATTCAGAAAATAATGAATACCCCAAGCAGAAGCAGTAACACACTCCCTTTGTCACTAGGCCTTATGCACCCTCTATTACTCCTCTTCAGCTTGTGACTCTCCTTAACTCTACTTTCTTTGCTCTCTGACTCACTGCTGCAGCCCTTCACATCTCCCCGGCTTTTTACCTGCAGAGAAAATGTTGATGGCGATTAAAAGTGCATATTCAGCATCGTTGAGCTGTAGCTCATTCATTCCCTTTGAGAATTCAAAGATGGGGTTAATGAACTCGAACTGCAGACCTGCAACAAACAGAAGAGAACAAGGTGAGGCAACCACAATTGTCTCCTCCCTTTCTCCCTCCCTTTCATGGAATAAGCTGCCAGAAACCCACTGCAGCGCGCCAGGGAGTGAGGAGGACAAGCAGGCAGAGGAAAAGACTTATATTATAGAATCACAGAATGGTTAGAGTTGGAAGGGACCTTAAAGATCATTGAGTTCCAATCCCCCTGCCATGGGCAGGGACACCTCCCACCAGAGCAGGTTGCTCAAAGCCCCATCCAGCCTGGCCTTGAATACTTCCATGCATGGGGCAGTCACAACTTCTTTGGTCAACCTTATGTTTCAAGGGTGGCTGAAATCTCCTTATACATCCTACCACTACTCATGAGCACCAACAGTGGCTGGAGTCAGGCTCTAACTGTAAAATTGCGCTATTTCTGGGTTTTCTTAGAGCCTTAAATGCCCCAGGGCACATTAGTAGGCAACAGCTACAGGAACACAACATCAACTACCAGGTAAATCCACCAGACTCAAAAGCCCACAAGTGTAACATCTACACTTTCCACTCTCATGCCATTATCTCCTTCAAATCCTGCAACCTTCTTGCTTTCAAATAAAGTTTTAATCCCGTGCTCCAGATTCATATGAAGTCTATCTGAGCTGAAAAAAATATAGTTCCAGAAGTCTGAACTATGCCATTTCCTTCAGCTCAAAAAGCTGAGAGTGCTGAGGCAGAGCCTGACTTGGGCTTCCACTCACCACCAACTTTGATAGACGCGGTCAGGCAGAAATGCATTGCTATTTACTGTCATAACACACAGAGGCCACTGTCAAATCAGGTCTCTTTGTGCTATCATGCTGAAAACTTTAGGCCTGTCACCCAAAACAGCATTCAAGTTTCTAATTTCCTGCAGTAGAACTGCATCAGAGAAGGATGAAGAAGATGAAAGGAATCTTTCTGGCTGCCTACTTTTTGCCTTCCTAATAATCTGAAGATTACCTACCAGGCTACCAGGAAGAACAAAGAGCAAAGCTGTTTATAAAAGCCATCTCAGGTATAAATGGTTAAATCGCTACTCAAGGACTCAGGAAATCACACGAAGGACAGCCAAAGTCTTATTTTCAGAAATGCTGAAGATACAACACTTCCTGTTACTTCATCTGAAATTACAGATACTCATCGCTCCTGGAAAAATAGACTTCAGTGCTCACATCACCACAGACCACCGTATGCTGAGCTGATGACACATCTAAAGTACTCTGTGGGGATCTTCAGTGCCCAGTACAGACTTCATATCAACTGAAATGTAATTGCAGTAACGTCATCGCTCAAAGCATTCGTCTAGATTAGCAAGTGATATACTTGCAAAGAAGGGAAGACTGGGGTTTGATTTGTTGTGATCTGATATGGCTCGAAGACCACATGCCCACATTAGATCTCTACCAGCAAGGATGTTCACACCAGCTGCTAGCCCTACATGCACTCTTCCAGAAAGATCTGGAAAATTTGTCAAGATTTGGAAGATTGGAAAGTTGGATTTGGAAAATTCAGACTCTTACAGCAAGATTTTCATGCTGTGAGAGTCCAAATTTCCCAAAGCAAGTTCCCAGCTAAAACAACAATAAAAACAAAAAAAAGACATGAACTGAGCTAGTATCACATCTTAAAAACAAAAAAAGGTTTGTGAGGCTATTGGTCTGGTCCTGTTCTCAACATCTCACCTGACTTCAGCTTTAAGGCCCTACGTACTATTTCCAGCAGCCCACATTAAAAAGGAAGAGATGAAAGAACACAAGACACAGGGAAAGAAGAAACACCTGTCTAATGCACCACCTGCTTTGGCGAAGTCATCCCGATTATAGCTCAGGTCCTTGAGGAAGGTGATGCTCTCAATCTCTGGATTGTAGCGCCGAGACGTCTCCAACAACATCACCTGAAACCAGAAATAGATATACTTGATTTGAAAAAACGTTGCAACATCAATAGTTTGCTGTTAGAGCACCTCTGTAAAACACAAAAAAAACCTAAACAAAACCCATCCAAGCAGTTTCTCTCAGTGAGAGTGCTTAAAAATTCCTAGGTAAATTCTGCTGCACCCCTTGTAGTGTCCAGGAAAGAATGTTACAACATCGATAATTTGCTGTTAGAGCACCGCTGTAAAACACAAAAAAACCAAACAAAACCCATCCAAGCAGTTTCTCTCGTTGAGAGTGCTTAAAAATTCCAAGGTAAATTCTGCTGCACCCCTTGTAGTGTCTGCTTCTGGGAAGGGGGAATACCAGCTTACCACTACTGAGGCTCTTGCCTCATTCTCCTCCATGGCCCTTTGCCAGCATAACCTGGCACTGCAGTAATGATCCTGTAGCTGAGGTCCTTCAGCCTGCCATTCCCCCCAAAAAAGGGGGGCGGAACCAGTTCTCCAGGTGGGTATTCCAAATTCTTTCATCTCTACTACTATGTGTTGTGGTGGAGCCAAACTCTCACCTCTATGGTAGATGTCTTCAATAAAGCGATCTGATCTTCCCGGGTGAGTTCCAGGAAGCCAGGTAGTTGCTTGGCAAAGTCCACAATCTCTTGCACAGAGATAATTGCAAGTTCTGTGAAGTGAGCGAAACGCTGCTGCCTTGCTTCACGGTTATTAGGGTCAGGAACTTGGGGCCATGGCTGTGGGAACGAGGAGAGACAGTGTATATACACATTAAAGATGGAACCAGGGCAGAAAAATGAGAAGATGAAGTGAACAGAGAGACACACTAGAACATCACCCTTTGCTATTCTTTATAGAACTTTAGCCCACAGATGCAATGCCTGAAGTATCTCTGTTTTCCCAAATAATTTACCCACAACCCCGACTCCCCAAACTGCACCTTTTCTTATTTTGGGTATACTGGTAGAGGTTTTTACCGTGACTTTGAGCCTGTCTGTGAAGGAGCGCTGGTTGCACTGCTGCTGAGCGGCCACAAGCTTCTTTATCATGCTCAGCTGTTCAGGTGTCAGTTTGTGGGAAGGGCTTGGTGGATTCGGAGGGCTTGGACGCACCACGACTGTCCGAGCCTGATCATCTTCCTGCTTCTTCAGTTTCTTCAGTTGGATCTGTTCTTCAGACAGAACATCTAAAGCAGGAATAGCCAGAGATCAATCGTGACATAGGAACATGCTGGAAACCACACTAAACAGAGGGTAACACGCTGTAGATGGAGGCAGAGATCACAGCTGCCTGTATCTGGTATATCAGAGAGCACACAACACAGACAGCAGACAGTGATATTTATTTGTTTCTCCCTCTTTTCCCCACCTGAAGTTGTTCCACTGCCTTTCTTTTAATCATACTGTCATGCAAAGTGTTCACAAAGGTTGGAAGCTCCTTTCATGATGCCCTGCAGATCTCAAGAAGACAACAGTGACTTTCCCCACTAAGCAACTGCCCGAAATGTCATGGTGTAACAAGTTCCAACAGGCGCCTTTCTTCACAAGCCATGGTGTGTCCGTTGTATTTCATATTATCCTGTTGTTCTGTCTTTTTCCGATATTGCTAAATTAACAGCTTGTGCCATTTCGTCTTCCTCTTGAGGAGTCAGAGTCAGTACTGGATGGAGGTCGAGAGCAAGAGGACAATTTTCTACACAGCCCATCTGCAGCAGACTGTAGAGCAGTAACAAACCACAAGATGGATAGTGAAGGAACAGCTTTGCGTCAGATGTACTGAGGACTGCAAGTCCTTCAGGAGTAGGGCCAGATGTCATCTTCAGTTGTGAAGTCAAAGGATATGCCATTTAGATTTAACATTGTAAGGAATAAAATTAAAGTGAGAGGCGTGTGTTGTGAAAAATCTTATTGGACCAACTGCTCATTAGCTAATTTAAATACAAAACCCTGTTAATGTCCTGTAAGTTAACTGAAGCATTCGCTGATTTGAATGTAGGGAAGGTTTGGCATTACATTTTTTAAGTCAAAGCTGCAAAAACTATCTGCAAGCTGCATCCAAAAAAAAAAAAAAAAAAAGGAAACTACCAGACATAACTGGATTCAAGGATTATCTTTAAGAGAATCATCCTGAGAGTTAGTGATAAAAGAACAAAAAGTAGAAAAGGGACTGATGGGAAAAGAAACTATCTTCAGGAACAAAGATTTAAAAGAAAAAAAAATAAAGTTTGACTTTGCAAACAAAATTTTAAAATTGCTGAAAGATTATTTGACCATTTTCCATGCCCAGGTAACAAGGAAACATGGCCCAGGTAACAAGGAAACCTGGACACAGGAAGGCAGGCCCCAAAATGGAACAAGCACATACTTGTGCTTCTCAAAAGAATCATGTTAAACATTAAGACAAGTAATGGAGAACTACTGTGAGAGAGCATCCTGAAATCGACGGTCCACAGGACCAGAGGGAAAGACAAAGAACATAGTACATTTATAAGAGTAATCTTTATTCCTGACTTCCAAGGAGGATGCAGGCACAGGTACGTGCACGCTGAAAAATCACAGTTCTAACAGCAAAGACATTCAGTGCAATTATGAAATTAAGGGGGATCTGTAAGATTAGAGAATGCTAGCCACAGTGTTAGTTTAAGGAGGGAAATAACACATCCAAGCAATTACAGTCCATCATCTTGGGACTCAGATGCACAAAGAATTTATAGACGAGTAAGACGTTAACAGATATTACTGAATCCTGAAAACTGCATGCGTGCAAGCTTCTACACCATGCTAGATTCAAAGCAATCCAAGTTACTTGGTTTGCCATGAAGGAACTATTTAACCTCATGTTCATACTGGCTTAAGAACAGTAAATTGACCATGAATAACTTCAGTCTGGGAATTAGAAGAATGTTTCCAACAATTAGTAGAGGGAAGTTCTGGAATGAACTTCCAAGTGAAACAGCTGGGAAAAAAAAAAAATCCCTCAAGATTAACACGGCAAATTTGCAATAAGGATTACACTGTCGACAAGAACTGCCAAGCACTTGATAATAACAACCCAAAGATCCCTTTTGGCCTAATTTTCCTAAGCTGTCTTCAACATAAGATAACGAGTAAAAGCAGAAAAACATTGAGGATCTCTAGTGTCTACCTGCAACAGAAGAGTAGCAAGGTGGACAGGTAGCTTTGCTACGTAGCTTTTCAAATATATGTGTTTTGTAGCTCTCAGGAGTGGGGGAAGTGGGGCCAAGACAGCACATGCAATGCTGATACAAACCAGTGTGATAGAGATACTGATTGCATATGTTAGGTGTGCTGTGTTTCATGTTGAAAAAAACCAACCAAACAGCATGTTTCCTTCGCGCAGCTCAATGGGACTTACTTTTTATCAAAGTATTTTTATAAGATTTTTCCAAAATACCCTCTGTTCCTTACTGCTCCGGGTGCTGGATGTCAAAAAAGGAGATTTCACACAGATTTAACATTAACATTTAACATCCATTTGGTCAGTCAGCAACAGGATGAAACCCAGATGCCTTGGCAGAAGAGGGCTGCTCCTGATAGGCGAGCAGGAACGTTGTTGAACATTCAGAAACAGCAGCCTTACGGCTCGTGTGAGAAAACCAGCAGAGTTCACTAAAGGGAGCAGGGAGATCAGGTCTGCACAAACACAGCTGCAGTGCTGTGTGGCCCTGCCCTTGACCTTTGTCACAAGCTCACAGTAGGAGGCAAAGAAAAGCGCCTGTTGTTCAAGGAGCACGGTGACCAATCTTGCAGTCCTGACCCCGAGAGAGACAGAAACCTGAGTTTACCCATAGAGTCGACAGCGTACTAAAGGACGCGTAAATCTTCGTTGCGAGTCTTTCCTCTGATGTCATAGAATCATAGAGTTGTCCAGGCTGGAAGGGACCTCCAAAGGTCATCTAGTCCGACCTCCCCGCAGTCAGCAGGGACACCCCCAACTAGACCAGGTTGCCCAGGGCCTCGTTGAGCCTCTCCTTGAATATCTCCAGGGAAGGGGCCTCAACCACCTCCCTGGGCAACCTGTTCCAGTGCTCCACCACCCTCACAGTAAAGAACCCTCTCCTGATCTCCAGTCTAAATCTGTTCCCCTCCAGCTTGAAGCCATTGCCCCTCGTCCTGTCGCTGCAGGCCTTTCTAAACAGGTTCTCCTCAGCCTTCCTGTAGGCTCCCTTCAGGTACTGGAAGGCTGCTATTAGGTCTCCCCGGAGCCTCCTCTTCTCCAGGCTGAACAACCCCAGCTCCCTCAGCCTGTCCTTGTAGCAGAGGTGCTCCATCCCCCTGATCATCCTTGTGGCCCTCCTCTGGACCCGCTCCATCAGGTCCATGTCCTTCTTATATTGAGGGCTCCAGACCTGCACACAATACTCCAGGTGAGGTCTCACCAGAGCAGAGTAAAGTGGCAGAAAGTCATATTCCACGAGCTCTTACAAAATAAGAGCGTTCAAGGAATCCAGCAGGGCTGGGGCTCTTGGCTGTCGTTCCACCAACAGCCTCACCTCTCCGCGTGATCCCTGCTAAGCTCTGTGACTTCCCACGCACATTCCACGAATGGCTCGCTTGTGACCTCCCCATCCCCCACCACTCACACTGCCCCCCCTTTCCTTGCACCCATCGGCCCCCAACCCAAACCCCCTCCTGTCCCAGCACTCACACTGCTCCCTCATGCCCGCCTCCTGGCACTTGCGCAGCCGGCACTCCTGGCACTTGCGCCGCATGTACATGTCCATCTCGCACTTGCCGCCGTTCTTGCAGACGTACTGGGCGCCCTTGATGACGCTGCGGCGGAAGAAGCCCTTGCAGCCTTCGCAGCTCAGCACGTTGTAGTGGAAGCCAGAAGCTTTGTCCCCGCACACGCTGCACACTTCGTTTCCCAGCATCTTAGGGGCCGGGCCCTTCTTCCGCTTCAAGGGGGGATTTTCTACCGAAACAAACAGTACCAAGGAAAAGGAAGGGGGGAAAAAAAAAAGAAAAAAAGAAAAGAAAACCCACACACATGAGGGAAGCATGATGTTTGCAGCTGACTGCCCCGTTCCTTACAATAACCGATACCCACACTCAAACCCACTGTCTCCCAAACACACAGATTAAAAGCCCAAGTCTCCCATCTCACACACTCCCCTCCTGGGCAAGCACATCTTTTGCAACAAATCAACTATCTCACTGAATTTCACTGAATTTTAGAGTTGGAAGGGACCATAGAGATCATCTAGTCCAACTCCCCTGCTGAAGCAGGATTGCCTAGAGCTTGTCAGAGCATGTTACTCAGGACTGCATCCAGGCAGGTCTTGAAAATCTCCAAGGAAGGGGCCTCCACACCCTCCCTGGGCAGCCTGTTCCAGGGCTCTGTCACCCTCACCGTGAAGAAGTTTCTCCTCATATTTGAGTGGAACCTCTTATGTTCCAACTTGTGCCCGTTGCCCCTCATCCTCTCACTGGGAACCACTGAAAAGAGTCCGGCTCCCTCCTCCTTCAACCCTCCCTTGAGATACTTGTCAGCACTAATAAGGTCTCCCCTCAGCCTTCTCTTCTCCAGACTAAAGAGCCCCAGCTCTCTCAGTCTCTCCTCATAAGGGAGATGCTCCAATCCTTGAATCATATTGACATAATCCAGACAGTTTCACCTCAACTATGTGCTTGTTCCCCTCCAAAATAGAGTGACAGAGCTAAAACACGCTCAGCCAGATCACCTTCTGCACTTTCCATCAGCAGGAGTGACAGTTAAGCTACTAATGTGAGAAAGAGCTGCAAAAAAATTGAGCTGAAATCCAAGACTGGGCAGAAGGTAATTTTCTTCAGAATTCATCTCTGGTTCTTTTACTTCTATTCTCTGCCATACTTATGCATAAGGATAAGGAAAACTGGTTCAGCAGTCAAACAGTCAGAAAAAGGGTGCTGAAACTGTGACTGTACAAAAAGCAGATTGAACAGGCAATCCCTGTAACCAGAACACTTGGGGAAACTTTGTGGATTTAAGGGCAATAAGCAGGCAAGCAGCACACTGCACAAGCTCTAAGAACCTCTGGAATCCTGAAGCCACCATTTCTTCTTGAAGAAGAGCGCTCCCCACTCCTAAAACTGAAGCACTCACACTGACAGTTCATTTACTAAACCTTGTTATTTCATCTGAAAGAGGGGGCCTTCACTTCTGCCTCACAGCTCAGATGGTCCCATGCAGCAGCTCCCAGTCCTTCCTATGTCATTCTGATGGACCTCAGAGAGAGCTGTCTCTCCTAATTCCATTTAATTCGAACCACGTTGACATCTGACATGTCCTTCCGCACAGCTCATAGAGCAAGTATTTTCCTGTCTGTCAAAATTTATAGATTCCTCTATGGCAGCTGTCCATAAAGATTGCAAAACAGCATGATAAGTCTCCAGATTATGCTTAGATATGCCTGGAAAGCCTTTGCACTGGAGTTGAGTCATTGGGATTGGTTTGCAGGACAAGGCTGCTGCACTTCCTGATCAGCATCAGGGTTACAATGGCATGTCTCATCTTCATCCGTATGGTTCTAATACTTCTATCTTTACTCTCAGTTACACTTACTATTCTGCTCGAGTTCCTGAAATGGTAAATAGTTTTAGGTCAGTCTCAGAAATTATTATTAGTGTTCTTCACTACATATTGGTTTTCACAGCCTTGAGTATCTTGGTGTTGATTTTCAATCCCATTGACTTTACTGAGGTCTGGAGGTCACTCGCTTTGGCCTGCACTATCTCATTGCAGACTGGACAGCAGGAAAATGTCATCAGAAAGGTCAAGTTTCCTGACATCCCCCTCTCTTGTTCTACTGCATTTCTCTTCACACAATCTATTACCAAGAGGAAATTATGCGATGCCTACGGTTACTTCAAATTACTTAGTCTGCCATTGCATATATATATATTAACTGGTATCATAATTTATGCAGGAGCCTCAAGTGATATTCATACGTTTCTGAGGGACAAGAGAGCAATCCAATGAGTTCCACAGGATGGATCTGTCCTTCCCATATATATATTAACTGGTATCATAATTTCGCAGGAGCCTCAAGTGATATTCATATGTTTCTGAGGGACAAGAGAGTAATTCAATGAGTTCCACAGGATGGATCTGTCCTTCTTGTGGGTTTCTTAACTGTCTTTAAGAAGTTACAGAAATGTCTGATTACCATTTCTATGATTGCTTTATCAAGATAGAGAGGCTTATTCTTTGATCTTACAGTTTGAAAGTATAGAATCGCGTGCGTCAGCAGCAATTATAACTGAAAAAATCTCAATTCTATTTCCTGATATTCTTTTAACCTCAGTTAACCTCAGAAATGTGGAGAGGAAACTTTTATGGTCATTCCATTATAGAAATCTGCAAGAATCTATTATTTCTTTGCCTCACTAACCCTTGTTGGATTGTCACCTGTCGTAAAGCTTTATTGTTCAGCAGCTTTTGATAAGGCTAACAAAAAGAAATCCATTTTATTACGACGGACCTAGCCTCTAGAAGACCAAATAGGCAAAATATTCAATACATTTATCACCTGGATAAACCCAATTCAATTATCCATAACTGATTCTATTCCTAGACATTCTGAGTGCTTGAAGCACGGCAAAACTCACATAAAAATTTTATCAAGTATCAAGAATGGAGAGCCTTTAGCTTGCATGGATTGAGTAAGCATTTTTCCATACCTGCATGCTCAGGGGGGTTCTCTGAGCCAGGGAAGAGCGAAAGCCCTTGCTCCTCCATCTCAAATACACTTGCCACCCTCTTCCCATGATCCTGTGTGCTGAGTTGAGTGGGACCCATGGAGGCCACACAGGAAGGGCTCACTGTAATCTCATCGCTGCAGCATCGTTGCTGCCGAGCAGGGGGCCGCAGGTGTCTTTCTTCAAGGTCTTTAGTTTCTCTCTGCTACTGAAAGTCAGAAAGGAAGTACCTGTGGGGAAAAAAAAGAACAACAAACAGATGCAAAAGAGGCAAGAGTTCAACTACTGAGGCTATAAATTCCCAAAAGCTATTACAAGCCTCATCAAAAACAAGCTTCGAGATTTTGTTTCCTTATGTATTAAAAGGGACAATTAACTTTGTTTTACCAACGTTTATGCTCTTGAAACACAATATTTTAACAAACTGTGGTAAAAGGTACAAGATTAGCACACCCAGGCACAAAACTGTCCTTTTATTGCCAAAATATTTATCAAAGCCAGACAAGTCTTCATTACTGCTAACACCACCATGGGACTTCAGCCGTGACCAGTTCCAAGTGTGTTAGAGGGAAATTCCAGGCTTTCCAGCTGGTGGCCTTTGTTAAAGCTTCCAGTAACAAATAGCTCATTGCTGCCAGCTGCTCTGGATTTTGTGGCATGTACTGCAGAGCATGCAGAAAATTGTGAAAGACAATTTTGATACAGTGATTTAGCAAAGACTACAAAACATCTAACTTCCCTATTAATATCAGCAGCCAAAGACTGGGCCAGAGATCAATGATGTATCAAAGATGAGGATGAGAAATCCTTCCCCCACCTACACCAAGAAATTGAAAGCCACCACCATACCTACAGGAAATGAACATTACGCCACCCTCAGGAAACAGATTCACTACTAACCTCCTGAGGATACCCCTTTCTGAAAGCTGGAAACCATACTGCAAAGCATCTTTGTCACACAGCACAAACTCCACTACAGGACCTGAACCTGGAAAGTGAATCCAATCACTGTTTCCAAAAAGGCCCACCTGCTCAAAAAAGGGCCCTACTAGCTTGATTGCACAGACCTAGTGAAATTGATGCAAGCTACTAATGTAAACACCCCTAATCTGATTGAACGTGCATTTGATCAGTTGATCTTCACTCAGTGATTTGCCAACGCAAGCTAAAGGGATTAACTGATTTAAAAAGCAACTGCTTTAAAGGCCTGTACCAGTTTAACTGGAGTGATTTGAGTTCAGGACTGGAAGGCTGCCACTCTCTGAGAGATAGGAGGTCCCTTCTTCCCTCCTGGGTATTCAGACCAGGCCGTGCCACTTGACTTAGAATAACAAAGACAAAAGCAACACTTCCACAAACCACCCCCCTCCCAGAACTCTGAAACAGTCACTAAGTATAAATGCAGTAGTACTTTCAAGGCTGCTGAGCTCCTGCCTTCCCCCATTACACTGTGGGCAGATGTGAAAAACCACCAGGCAAATTAATTCACGTGATCTTCGTTAACAAAGCCTCGGACTGTATATGGAGCTCCCTCCCCTTTGGTGCAGACTATCTAGGATAAAAGCAGTGGCAGCAAATATGAAGCTCAGAGCTGTAGAAAGGAAGAAGTCCTACTGGGGGAGATGACAACCTAACTGATGTGATTTGCAGCCAATTCAAAGAGACTCACAGACCTCAAAGGAACAACGTGGCTATTGCAATTGATTTTTTTAAAAAAGAAAAGCCTCTACAGTAAGTCCTGCAGCAACTGAAAACCTTGTTGGAGAAGCACAGAGCATCAGATGGAACTGATAGGAACGTCACTGAAAGAAACCCAAACCCAACTTGTATTCCTAGTCCCACGTAAGCTCCTCACCGATGCTGGTATCGGATGGCTCTGGACATGTCTGGGCATGGCACAAGAAAGTCCTGCCTCAGTGCATCTCCACATTCCTTTAAACCATGCAAAAGACTCACTCAAACATTAATTATGGTGCAGAATGAATCACCAGCAGCAGTACTGCAGTAATATCTCAAAGGAAGAGTTTGATCCCTCAGCTGAGGGACTGAGGGACAGTGCTCAGGCCCCACTGCCTTCAGTTCAGTGACCCAGTCTTGCTGCATCCCAGCCACAACTGCTATGTATGTTCTGGAAAGCAAAAGAGGACAGCCTGATAGGATTTCAAAATTGTGTCATCCACACAGCCGCGACTGACAGTGCAAGAACGAAACTTGCTGTCAGCAGGACATCTGGAGCCCCAAAGGGAGTTTCTAAGAGACTGCAAACTTCCCCTCAATATTTGAGAAGCCTGAAGCTACCAACAGGTAGGGGAGTATAAATCCATGTGCGCACCCAGGACATGGTGAAAGATAAGGGCTGTCACCCACTATCTTCACAATGACCAACCCACAAATTCCTACTTCATGTACCAGCCTTCAGCCTTCCCAAAACACCATAGGCCAGACAGGAGAGGTCTCTTGTCTTCTCTGCTAAGACACATAGTTTTTTAGTTTTGTAGACCCAGTAACAGTTGCAGGCTGTGGAAAACTGACCTAACTACGAACAGCAGCACTCTGGTGCTAGTTTAGGTTGCTTCACCTATCACTTTCCCTACAGGCACGCAAGTGAGAGGCTGTATGCCTAGGCCAGGGAGTTAATTTTCACAGAAATACATGAAGATTGTTTCCAAACAACTAAAAACCTTGCCAAAAATTTTACTAATAATCATGTTGTTAGAGGTTCACATTTAATTTGCACCAGCACTTCAACTAGAAAGGTAAGAAGGGTGATACAGGCTGTAACTGCAAGAGGGAACACTGTCTTCTTGACATGATCTGCTGTGCTGCCTCCCACTGCCTGTCAGTTTTAGAAACCAGGACTGGCCAAGTGACAAAAGATGAAGCAATCACTTGTCTCTAACACAGCGTCTAGAACAGAGGAACCTGATGACATACTCCAGTGAGGAAGCACATATGGATGAAAGGCTAAGAGAAATTGCCAGCCCTTGCCATCCATGTCTCAAACACACCCTACTCCATTTCTTCCCTCTCCCTTTTTTTTTTTTGAGACAACAGAACAACTTGGACACCAGAAAAACTGCAAGAGACTAGAGGTGGCAGCCCTGGCTCTTGCACCTCATGCTGAGTGCCAGAAACGTTCATCACTTCCCCCAGTAACAATCTCATTTCATCCCATTTCCTCAGCTGAGCCCTCTTCCAAGCCCAGCTGAAGCACCCACTTACTCATCGGGAAATCTTCGATCTGACCTGTCGTCAACAGAAACAAAGCTACAGAATATGCCTAATTCCTGTCCCACATTCAGCGAGTAAAGGAGCCAGCACTGGGCAGCACGGCACATAAAGAAAGCAAACAAGCTAGATGCAGTTACTGGGACACTTCTGCTAAACAGGTCTGTCCTCTCCCTGGTCTTCTTTGTTTGGTGCCTTCGGTGAGAAGTTTAAGAATCAAGAACCAGACCAGATGGAAGTACATCTCCGAAGAAACTGTACTGTGGATGCAGGAATACTCAGAGGAATAACACAAGCCCTTTTCCTCCAAATACTGGATGTTCAGAGGAAGTGGTAGCTTTTTAGGAAGTTTGCGCAAGTCTCTGGGATCTTTCAAAACAGGATTTACAGGTCAGAGCCCCAGTCCTGTAGATTACAAAATCCTACAGCCTTCTGCCAAAAGAAAATTCATGGTTATGTTTCATTTCTGTAATGAATGACAAGCGTGCTCTCGCCAGCATGTCAGCATCAGCAGAAGAGACCTTACATTTGTATACATGTTAACATGACTCTGCTCACACGTCACACAGCTCTGTGTCACTTTGCCATCGTGCATGGGCCTAGCAGACTGCTGGTGGACAAACGCATCTGAGAGGAAGGGCCACCTTTCTGAGGTACCCAAAGGAAGCATATAATTTGGCATTTCGCCTTCTAAGTGTGTTCTGACATACAGTACAAGTCACCCAACCTGAATCTACCTCTCAAAGCTGGGCTCAGAACAACACATAAGGGTCTCTGCTGGAATCTAAAGCACAACTTGCACAGCGGTGATGCCACCTCAGATAAAAAGAGCTGTTTGCAGATCTAAATGGCCTAGAAAAAAAAATTTTTTTAGAGCTCTCAGAAGCATAAAGACAACAACTGAAAAAAGTTTGCAAGCTACCATCAGTCCCCCAAGCTGATAAGAAAAGAAAAGCAAGCTACAGCCTCCTGATTGCTTTCATTTGCTGCGGAGCTAAGCTTCAGCTGACCACAAGCAGCTGCCCAAGTGTGCAGCACCAGCCTGTGAGCCCTGCAAGTTGTTGCCACCTCTGCCAATTATGTAAGAGAGTCTTACCGGTCACTCCTGCTTGGACAGCCTGCTCCTCGGGAATGGGCAGCTGCATTCTGGTCCCTTGCCCCCACTTTAAGGGTCTTATTCCCACCTCTGCCTCTCTAGCCCTGAGTTTTAGAGCCCTCCCACCCTTTCCCTCTTACTTTGGCTTTTACTTCAGCTACTGAGCAACTCCTTTATTATCTACGACATTGCTGACTTCTGACACAGCATTTGCCCACACATTTGTCTCTTCCTTTGAGCTGGAGCATCCCTAAGCCTGCTTGGTTTCTCACTGCAGCACCCTGTTCACATTGTGAAGACTTCCTTTGGGCTGTCTCTCCACCCTTGGCTTTAGTCTGGTCTCAACACACACCATGCCATCTCAAACCCAAGACGGGTATGGATGCCATAGTAGAGTTCAGAGAACAGCAGCCAAACTGACTAACAACTGAACAGATTAAAATAAACAAATGTGTCACTTGGTTGAAAGAATAATGGGGATAGAAGCAGAAGGTGTAATGATGGTGTACAGCAGGATGAAAGGCATTCTTCTCAAAGATGGTACGCCTAAAAGGAATAGAAGGACACCAAGGAAGTTAAAGTTAGGCTATTGACAGAAAAACACCCTAAAGGTGAGTTCTGGGAGATTGGAGAGCAGTCTCCCTAATTTTCCTCCCAAAATTATACCTTACAACACAAGAGAAATGCAAAGAGGTCTGCAAACATTTCTAAATTTGAACCTAATACAAGTTAGATTCTTTAAACCCACAGAATATGCCATTATAAACAAACAATGGCAGCAACAGGAATTCCAAGCCAGTTTCACCCTGCCTCAGGTAAGAAAGAACATAGGACTGAAACAAAAAAGTCTCTCTCCACTGAACAAATTGGTTAGCAAATGAATTAGGATCATAAAGCACAACTGTACTACCAAACAGAATGCAATAATTCAGGGCAAAATCAGCCCAAAGTACTTTTGCTTTGCTGCACATGTTAAAAAAAAAAAGCCCCACAACCAAACTCACTCCTTGTCTATATCTTCAGAGCACAGAATTTGTTTCTTTTCCTACACAGGCAGTGGATCCCACTGTTTTGGGAACAAGGCTTCCCAAATTGTACATCAGATGAAGACAGAATGTGCCGACTCCAGTCCTGCCCAAGAACCTACAAGCTCTGCAACAGAACTCCTTACTCCACCAGTAAATGTTTTGCAAGAAGTCAGGGCTCCTCTTCACGTGCCTCAGGAGCAGGAGATGCTCCCTCCCCTCTCATTATTCCTTGAGCATCAAAGGCCTTTGTCTTCACCTCTTCGCTTCTGCCTGATCAAAGAGCGCCATGTCAACACGAGGAGCAAGAGAAAAAGAGAGTGTGTGTGTGACTGCTTTCAGGGTGGAAAAGATCCTGAAGTGGGCTGTGCCTTTCTGTTTCCTCTCTCCCGACTGCCAGATGCCCTTGGTCCTGCAACTGAGAGGAGGAGAAAGGAGAGGAGGTTACTGGAGTTCATTCACACTGCGCGCAGGGCTGCGCTCGCCTCTCTTCCTGTTTGCATGGATGTATCAGCCCCTCTGACAACGGGAGAGAGAAAAAGGCAGAGAGGGAGAGAGAGGAGAGGATGGTAACGTAGACTTTTCCCAGGTTAATGAACTGGAAATGAGTAACAAATGATATCGGGAGTGATGTGGCCACCTTGCTGCCATGAAATTCCTTTAAAGGCCATTGACACAAGTTCCTTTGAACTTTGGAAAACAGCACAAGGCAGATGCAGGTAGCAAAGCTCCAGTCCCTTCTAGGCTTTCTACTCTCACCTCAGCTTTCAAGCTTCTGGCTCACCTAGAGCATAACCACCTGAGGAACAGGAAAAACTAGGGCATGCACTAGGTTACAGCAAGGAAGATGTCACAGTAGCAGCCCCCCCACACCTTCCTTCACACTTTCTCAGCTCTGTCTGCCAAATGAGCCTGTGTCCCAGCATGGGGAGCAGAAGGAACACAGTCACTTCAGAGCAACACCAACTTCTGTACCACCTCGGGGACAAGCACAAGCAGAACTTGCCGTTTGTAGCTGAACTGCAATAAGCTGAACCCCACATCTGGCTGCAAATCCAGCTCATCAACAGCTCAACACCACTATCAGGACCTACCTTCAGACGGCAGGAAGCACAATTGAGGCTTTGATGGGGGCTTCCAACAGGAAAAATCCCATCTGTGCTCCTCCCAGGAGGATGGAACACACAAAGCACAGCAGCTGCCCCCCCCTGCCCCTACCAAAGGGGCAAAGCTCTCTGCCACTCCTTGGGAAGAAGGGGAAGGGAGGGGATCCAGCCTGGAGCCTTCTCCACAGAGTACGTTTGTCAGCATCAGCTATAAAAGCTCCCTATGAAAACTCACTTTAAAATGGCAACTGCATTCTTTTGCCAGTACCACTTATAATTTCCCCAAGCAAATTAAGCTATCCTACCAGCAAGTTCGTTTTTCCCTTGCACATCTAAATGTATCGATGCACCACCAGACACACATACAGAGAAACAAAAGAATAAAATCAAACCTGAAAGTATTCACACAAACTAGAAGACTTCCTACTACTAAATAATCTGCTAACTAGCAAGACCTTGATTTGGAAAATTAAAATTGAGATGTTTGCAGCTTATTATTCCTGCTGCTGACCAGCTCTTCTACATCCTACGTCCAGTGACAGCTCATCACATCCTACCTGAAGGCTGAAAATGAGACCTGACCCCACCACCTTAGTTTCCTTATAAATGCCACTGCATGGCAGCACGAAAAACTCACTCACAGACTCTGTTTCTTTCTGGATTCCTTCTCCAGCTTTAATCAGCCATCAATATCTTGTTCTACAAAACTATACATAGCTATGCAAAACATAACAGCCAACCATTCTCTGAAACAACAGTGTGAAGACCTAGAGCTTCCTTAGTCTTCCCAGAGAACAGGGTTTACAAGACAGAGGAAATACACAAGTGTCATACAGATCAGAAGTAATGGCAATAACCAGCTAGGTACAAAAAGCTGTTTATTTTGGGTTGGTTTGTTTGTTGTTGTTGTGTTTGGTTTTTTTTAAATGGGGCTTGCACAGAAGTGAAGAAAGAAAAAAAAAACAAAAGACGACAAAAGGAGGAAGAGTTAGAGGAGGAGAAGAGTTAAAGAAGAGTTAGAGAAGCCTCTCTCTTCAATCATTGTGGACTTCCATGGGGGCACCACATCACAGAACAAAAGAAAACTCTACCTTGGATCCTACATTCCTCCTTTCCAACTCTTAAGTCTCACAGATGTTACAGCCCTGCTTCAGGGAACACAAGTCTGACTCGTGGTAGATTTGAGATGTCATCCCAATGCCATCTCCAAACTGAAGTGAGAGATCAGAGCTTAAAAACAAAAAAACAAAGAGGAAAAAAAAAGAAGCAGCAAGAATTAATACCTAAAATAACATCCTGATATTGGAGATGCCAGAGAAAAGGGTTAAACCTAGTCCTTAAGCAGTAGGAGAACCAACTAGATTATGCCTAGAAAAGAGCCCTGCAGGACTTTTTTCTGCACAGGGAAAACGATAATGATAAATAATCACAAAACGTAAGTGTTTTTCTGATTGTTTCCTTAAAAATAATTCCATCTCCACTAAACTATGTGGTAAGGGAATAACATTCCATGACCCATGCCTATTCTAGCCAAGTGCCTTTATCAGTTAGCATCACAAACTGGAAATCTGCTCAGCCCATCTCTTCAACATCAGTATCCCAAACTGCTGTTGACTGCTCCGAGCAGGAACACAGCCCAATCCCCTGTCAGCACCAAAGTACTACTAAAACAGAGAAAAGCAGTAAGAAGCAGCTGCAACATGTAGGATATATCACAGCAAAGCCAGAAAGAAAACGTAAAAGCCCTCGATTCCTAGCCCTTGTCCAGACCACCTTCTCCTTCAAACGGGTTATCTCCATCCTCTAGAAGCTATGAAATAAAAGAACACGAAGAACAGAGGGAAAAGATAAAAGAACAGAATAAAGGGGAGGGCTGTTTACAGCACAAGTCTTTGCTCATTTTTCTGATTTCTTCCTTTCCTCCCACTCCAGAAGTTCTTTCATCAGCATGCTGCATATCACCATAACTGACACAAGACTGTTTCTGGGAAACAGCCTTTTTACAATATATCTATATTGCACTTAGTATCCAAGCACCATCCTACCTAAAAGCATCAATCAAAACAAATACTACCGCTCACAGGCAAACCAGAAATACAGTACTGGATTGCAAAACAAGGCAGGAAACTCATTAAGATTCCCTTAAGGGCAGTAGGGGAAAAGTACCAATTCCCATTCATAGAAATATCACCCCTAGATGTAGCACAGAGATCAGGAAGAAATGACAGTACTCAAAAACACCCATATGAAGAACACATCAGAGGGATACCGGAATGGAATTTTAAATTGCTTCAAAGTAAGCTTGACTGCGAGCCTATTCCCCACTCATCCATTACCAGGGAGATATTTTGGCAGGTTTTGCTAATGCTGCTCTTAGAAGACAGGCATGGGTTCCTACCCTGCACCAGATAGATGTATCCAAACCTGGATCGGCCAGAAGGCTGCAGAAGAGCAGGAAGAGAGATCAGAAGAGCTGCCAAGAAACACTATGAAGACTGACACAGGGGTGCAGGTAAAAATAAAGGACTATTAAGAGCTCTGTTACAAAGTAAACTTCCCTGCTTTTGACTTTACTATTCCGGATCCTGGCCTATGCAGTCTATTTCTGCTTTGGGAGTCATTGCAACTAAGCACTTAAAAGGTAAAATAACAGCAAAATAAGGAGGTATATTTTTTGTTTTTTTTTATAAACCCACAGGTTGGAAGCTAGGAGGGAAGGGTTAAAGGTCTGAAAATGAGAGAAAGAGGATCTGTGTGACAGGAAGGGAGCATGTGAGAGGGCGTGTGACAGGCTGTGTAGCAGAATGTGTGTGTAGATCTCATTCCCTCCGAGGCTCGTGGCCAAATGTTGGAGCTGAACTTTCTGCAGACTTTGTCCTGCCAAGTCATGTTCCCTTCTCACACTGCCTGACATCACCACAAATACTCAGCTGGAAAACAGTCCAGAGCCGGACAGAGTCCACCGCTCAAACACTGGCCAGTGAAATGGCTGCACTGAGGGCACACCCACCAGATGGGAAACCACAGCCACCAAATCCCCTCGCAGGTTATCTCCAAGTGCCCAGGAGGCCTCATCCACAAAGAGATTGGAAGTAATAACAGACAAATGCCTTTCTATTCCCCAAGTAAAGTAGCCCAGAACAGACTGAAAGGCTCCAATAGAAAAAAAGCAAAAGAACATAACCATCAGGTTGTCAGGGTTTGTCACAAGCAAGGTGCTGCATGCAAGGAGCCCACTCTGTTCCCAACTCTGGTGAAACCTTGCCACGAGGAGAAAGAAGACACCACAGACGACCCAGGAGCTAGTGGTTCTGCAGAGAGACATTCTGGCAGGGTCTGTGTGAAGTAAGCAAGCCAAACCTTATACTGTCATTTCGTTATCACCTGACTTCTCAGAAGAAATGGCAAACCCAAGATCAATGCTGGAAAATGCAAACACATCATCCGAGTGCGCGGGGGCAGGCAATGGGGCTAAATCAACAGGTGGCTGGATTTCTTATTTGGATCCTTGTATCAAGGGAGAAGGGTGGGGACAGCCCGTTGATTCTGGGACACTGCTGAAGGCACCACCCAGAGCAAGTATCAGGGAGTAGCAGTTGGAGATGGTACAGAAACAGGAGAGGACAAAGTCTGCAGTGTCTTCTTGTTTTCCCTTCAACCTTCACTCCCAGCCTGCTGCTTAAAAGCAGAGTAATAGAAAACACTCTCAAAGTACAGGCGAGAGGGAGAAAATTCATGTTTTCTTCAGGCAAAGGTTTCTGCTTTCTCTACTCCTGTTCTATTTCTAGAGAAACAAACAGCAACTTGGGAGTTTTTTTGCAGACCAGGGAGAATTTTTTCTTCAATCCCATATAGCTCAGAAAGCTAAAGTTCCTCTTCTCAGATAAGCCTAGATATCAGAAGCTCCATTATACGATCTGTGCTTATCAGTACAACACTCCTCACAACAGATGTTCTCTCTTCCTTTGCTAAACAAGGGAGTTTGACACCACCTTTAAAGGTCTAGCAGTGCAAGCTTCCCTGCCTGCATCCTATAGGGACCTTAAATCTTATCCTTAGGGCTTCCTGCCCAGAGCTGCAGCAGCCTGAGAACCTGTCCCTCTCAGCAGTTGTAAACACAGAAGACATCTTTCAAACTTCTTCCTGGCCTCTCCTCTCCTACAGATGACAGCCAAGGGTGGGGAAGCAGTCAATCAGAAGACCGGAGTCACAAAGTTGGTATTTTAAGGCAAGGTGACAGCTTCTCCTCCTGCTCTCAGAGGGCACAGGAGCCGGGTGAGCTGCCCGGTGGCAGCATCAGAGCAAAGCCTCAAAGGCTCTCCCAGTGCAACTTTGTGTGCCCACAGACATTTGCACGTGGGTTCCTGCTGGCAGGCGTGCAAGAAGCCTCTGCACGTGCATATCTGATGGCCTGAGTGTGTAAAATCCTCCAGGAAAGTTCACTGACATGGCATGTGGAATCCTTTGGGGGCTGGCACGTTTCTGCACGTATGACCCTGGCAACCAAGATACACTATGGAACTGTCACAGAAGCCAACCTCTTTGCTCTCATTTTATAAGGTCCCTAGATAGACTCTTTACATTTCAAACGTTTTCCTTTAAATAGATTTTACATACGTTTTTCAAGATTACACTCATTCAATGTACTTTTAAGTTAATGACAATTTATGATAGAGGCCAAAACAGGCATTTGAAAACACACCCTATCCAAGCAGCACATTGTTGCTGGAGAATGTTTAAAAAGCATAATTCCCAAACTCAAGAAAGTCAGCAAGTCCACAAAACTGGAATCCACTGAAGCACCAAACCAACCTTTCTTTAAAAGGCAGAAAGCTCAGTTTCTTCAATTCATTTATTATATTAGTTTATTTCACTCAAAGCTGGGGGAGGCAGCATAAAATGGGGGGGAGGTGTTTCTCTCTTCCAATCTCTGGATAGAAACAAGACAAGGGAGGATGAGTTATGCTCATTTTAAGATCTGGAAGGACACAGTGCCCAAAAACAACCAGTTCATTTTGTTAAGTACAGATAACACTATCCTGTTCAAATGAGTCAGTTTTAATAGAGCACACTCCAGCAAGGCTATTTTCTCTTATGTATCCACTGCGTGATTTGTGTGATTATAGCCTAGTTATTAAAAAATTTGCACATTTAATGTGACCACTTTATTCAAATGCAGTTTTGTACAAGTCACGCGGAAAGAAATTATTCACCCAGTAAATACAAATGACTGTTTTCTAATGTAAACATTTACTGTGATATAATAGCATAAATGGGTGTATGTAGATACACCGTATCGTCCTGTTTAGCAAGAATTAGTAATGGATGAGTCCAACCAATTAGAAGAAACCTTTCTTTTATATCGAGTGCAAAACAAAGCTTAAATAAATTATTTAAATCACCAGCTTTAATCATGATTTATATCAGCAAGTGGGATGCCTTGATTTAAACCAATTAACCTTCGTTGTTTCATAGCTGTGGTAGCACCAGGGGGCCGAGACTGCCCCTCTCCCTGGAGAGAGATAGGATCCAACTTCCATGCCCAGTTCGCTGCAATCAATTTTACAAGTACACTTGCCAATATTTTTTTTTTTAAACCTTAAAACAAACCAGAAAGCCTTACATGCCAGGAGACACCTACTCACTTGTCAGTCATCTGCTTTAGCAATCAGTCTGATACTCACCTACCATCTTTTATTTACATCTCGGAGAGGTTTCTGTACACAATACAACCTGACTCTGCAGCATGGCTTTTAAATTGCTTCAGTCCTCACATCCCACGAGACAGTTCTACTTAATCCTACAGACACCAGTTACGGTCTGTTCAAAACAAGAACCAAGAGTTCTCCTTCTCTAACGCTGTTCTCTTAATTTCTTCATCAACATCCCACTAAATAAAGGTTTATTCTTTTCCCCCAGCTTTCAACATACTGGAAGCTCTGCAGTGCTCTGCTCTTTTCTGTGCACTACCCTAATTAGCCTTTGCCCTCCCCAAATAAGGCACTTTGACATATACACTATCAAGCTTAAGTGATTTATGAAGTTATACCAAAATTGAGTACATCACCTTAACATTTTCTTTTTTTTGACACTCAATACAGCAAGTAATTTTGCTTTACAGGAAATCTGGTTTTGAGATCTCCAGATCTAAACATGCAAGCGACGCTGGCTCCAGGGGTGTCTCCCCTTTAGTGAGGACACAAGAAAGGAATTTGTCTGTGCTCCAAAAAATGGAAAAAAGGTATTTTGGCCTGAGCAGGAAGTCACAGAACACAAACCACACAGGAATGCTAAAGTAGCCCACTGTACCACTTCTAATAGAGAAAATTTTAAGATCTGCCAAAACGCGGACAGCCTCATCTAATTTAACAATATTATACACATCTCAAACCCAAACTGACTACAATACAGCTTCGAGCTGCAGTAACTGCAACAAAAATGCTAAGTCAAACATTCTCCTTGTATACTAGCAGAAGTATGATCTAATGACCAAGTTCAACCTGTTTGCAACCTAAACGCAGACCTGCACCTGTCAGCAGGAAACACTCACTCCCCTGCATTCCCTCTCAAGATGAAGTTCCTTCCCAACCAGACCGTTTCCACAGCCAAAGGAATGTGATTCTGCCTTCCTAAATTATCAGGCTGTGAGGAAAACAAGGTATCTTTGTATAGAATCACAGAAGGGTTTGGGTTGAAAGGGACCTTAAAGAACATCTAGTTCCAAGCCCCCTGCCTCGGGCAGGGACACCTATCACAGGTTTCACCTCAGCTCTGAAACATCAATTTTTCTCCAAGATTGCCAGGACTGTGAATCTTATTACTTGGGGGTGGGAGGGAAGGGATAGGGAGTGACATATAATCTGATAAGCTTTCCTATTCAACATGCAAAGACCCACACACCAGCAACAATGAGACTTTCACAGCAGCTGCTTCCAGAGCAGGATCACCCTTCAGTGCATTCAAGACAAAGCACATTATATTCTATAACCTTCCTTGGGCAGATGGGAACACGACTTCCAAAAAACAGCAACAGTTACAAACCTTAAACTCAAAATTTTCTGAAAACTGTCAATCTTGATAGCTATACAATCACAGACCAGTTATAATCACAAAAGAAGTAACTTTTGAGGCCTGAAACCATCACCAGTGGATCAAACATTTAACAGCAGCAAAAAATTCTGTGCTGTTTACCACAGAACGAGCGGGCTGAGTTCTGAGGACTCAATACTAAAGAAAGCATCTTTCTTGGAGGAAAATAAAAAGTCACAACCACCAAATGCACTTTAACACACAGGGAACACGACTCTTCCTGCAGGTGTGAGATGAGGAGAAGGCAGTAAACTCACACCCTGTGCTTGCAGGGCTGTGTGCCTGTTCTCCTGCACCCCCTCTGCCTGCCTCCTCGCCGCACAGCCAGCCGGTAAAGGAGACAGGCTGACAAGGCACAGAGAGCTGCGGCAGCAGTCACTGGAAACAACTGAGGACAGTAACCCGAGGCACACAGCCAGGACACACTAGTTCTGTGATGAAGTCTCCCTTTTCTTTTTTTTTTAGATTAGGGAATTATATCGTATCTCAGCTACAGTGCTTCTCCTTGCATCCCTTCAGAAGTACCTGCAGGTTTTCTCCAGCAGCTACAGATCTCCCAAGCAGCTCCACAACAACCCATCTTCTGTCCTTGGTGAGACTGGCTTAGATTTATTCCCCTCACATTTTGGCGGCGGGGGGGGAGGAGACTTAATTATTTTCACCCTTGCTTTTCTCCCACAAAAGCTGGCCTTCCTGCATGAAGGACACCGCACGGGCGCATGTACATTTGAGAGAGAAATGTCACTAAACTCAGTGCTAGCTTTCAAAAAAGGGGTTACATCAGGGAGCCACGCAGTCAGGCTGCCCTTGCAAGTCTTGCAGCAGCTGTAATCTTCTGGCAAAGGTGCCAGAGGTGCGATAGCAGAGAAGCACAGCAAGGCCAAACCCCATCTGGTCCCGGCACAACGTGTACCGCATCCAGTGCCCTCTTTCCACAGCCCAAAGGAAAGAAAGGCTGAGCTCAGCAACACTTGGCTGAAGTTTCCAAACTGTATTTGCTTCCCTAACTAAGAGATACCCTTTTTTGTTTGTACCTCAACAGGGGGGGTTATGTCTTAAGACTCAGATACTCCAGAAACTAAGCCCACCATGCACTTAAAGTTAAAAAACCCCAGCTTTTCCTTTTTCTTCTTTCTATTCTTAAGTACAGCCTTCTCCCTGACACCTGTGGAACAGCAGACACTCCACGTACCTTGAAACAAGCAGCAGAGCCGAGAGGACTCTTCCCTACAGACAAACATAACCTGCAGTCATAGCCAGAAACCGGCTGACACGCAGTGATCCAAACGGTTAGTCAGAAACATGACTCAGTGCTGGAGACTCCCTCAAAAAAAGCCTTGCAGTGAAGGGCCCAGCTGTGCCTTTAGGAAAAAGAAAAAAAGGTGGGAGGAAATTTCAAGGAGATAAAGTATTTCTGTTTCACCAGTGGTCAGAGGTTTGTCTCTGGCCCATAACGAAAGACCTGTCGTGAGGGACCTGCAGAGCTCAGCACAACGAGGGGGGGCGAAAGGGCGCAATTGAGGGTCATCACCAATGTAAGCAAAGTTACCTTTTAACAGCAGACAAGTTTGTGACCTAGAAAGCTCGCCATCCGGGCTGACAGGATACAACAGGTGAAGGAGACACAGAAAGGCAGAGCCGAGCAGGGGGAGAGACGAGGGAAGAGGAAAGCTACCAAGTTACCACAAAGCAAGTAAAAACGTCTTTGTGCTGCACCCGGCAGCCTCGGGGAGAGGGCAAACAGAGAGCTGGGCTCTCCAGACGCACGGGGAGCCATCTCCCCCTCCCTGAAGGCCGGCTCCAACTCCCTCGGCCCATCCACCTGCCGCTGCCTCCCCGTTCTCCCGGCTCTTTTAGCGGGGGAACCCCTCACCGGCGCCTCGGCTGCGCAACCAGGCGGCACAGGCCCCGCCGCCGCCTGCAACACAAACAACGCGGGGCCGCCGGGCCTAAGGAACCGAACCCCCCTCCCGGTGCCGTGAGGCGATGAGGAGCGGGGGGGGAAGCGGGTCCGGCGGAGCCGCCCACCACTACCAGCCCGGCCCGTCCCCCCCGCCAGGCCCTCGGGGGGTTCGGCGGGACGGGCCACCGCCACCACAACCACCACAACCACCACTACCTCCTCCTCCTTTCCTTCCAGCACTTTCCACGCCGGCACCGGGCCCGCAGGAAGCACTGTCAAGGCTCGGGCCGGCGCAGGCCGCGGCGACCGGAGAGCGCGTCCTTGTGCGTCCGTCCCCCCCCGGGAGCAGTTGGGCCTTTCCCCCCCTCCTCCACAGCCAGAACCGAGGAAGAAAAGTTACCGGCGCGGCTCCCCGGCGGTGTCCGGCCGCCCCCCGTGGCGCAGGTGCTGAAGCGACCGGCGGGAGGGGCGGCCCGGCCCGGCTCGGCTCGGCGCTGGTCCCGGCGGAGCTGAGGTGATGTCACGCGCGGCGCGGCCCCGGGTCACGTGCAGGCGCCGGCCCGCCCCGGGCTGAGCGGGAGGGGCGGGGCCTCGCTCCTCCTCCTCCTCCTCCCC
>NW_015090921.1:2117708-2117948 GCF_001431845.1 Calidris pugnax
GTGAGGGGCGGGGGGAAAGCGCCGGTTACCGGGCCTCGGCTCAACCTGTTGGCGTTTCGCAGCTCCTCTGCGGCGCAGGATGCCCCGCTGGGGACACCGGACACCGGTGTAGGTGCGGGGTGGACCTGCTGGAAAGCTCTTCTGGGGAGAAGGGTCTGGGGTCCTGGTGGAGAGTGAACTCTCCATGAGGCAGCAATGGGCCCTGGTGGCCAAGAGGCCAATGGGATCCTGGGCTGCACA
>NW_015090921.1:2127473-2144036 GCF_001431845.1 Calidris pugnax
GAGATACCGGGAGGGGGGGGTGTCGGGTCCGGGGGGGGGGTTTCTAACGCGGTGCCGCCCGCAGGTGTACCGGCACGGAGACCGCTCGCCCATCAAGGCCTTCCCGCGGGACCCCCACCAGGAGAGCGCCTGGCCGCAGGGCTTCGGGCAGCTCACGCAGGTGAGTGCGGGGCGGGCGGCGGGGCTGCGACCGGGACCGGGACCGGAGCGACGTTTAACGACTCCCCCGGTGCCGTTGCAGGTGGGGATGCGGCAGCAGTGGGAGTTGGGCCGGGCCCTGCGGCGCCGTTACCGCGGCTTCCTCAGCGACACGTACCGGCGGCAGGAGGGCAGTGCCGGGGCTCGGCGGGGGGGGGGGAGAAGGGTCTGGGGTCCTGGTGGAGAGTGAACTCTCCATGAGGCAGCAATGGGCCCTGGTGGCCAAGAGGCCAATGGGATCCTGGGCTGCACAAGGAAGAGTGTGGCCAGGAGGTGGAGGGAGGTCATTCTGCCTCCCTGCTCTGCACTGGGGAGGCCACAGCTGGAATCCTGCATCCAGTTCTGGGCTCCCCAGTTCAAGAGAGACAGGGAACTGCTGGAGAGAGTTCAGCGTAGGGCAACAAAGATGATGGAGGGGTTGGAGCATCTCCCTGATGAGGAAAGGCTGAGAGAGCTGGGACTCTTGAGCCTGGAGAAGAGAAGGCTGAGGGGAGACTTTATCTACAAGTATCTAAAGGGTGGGTTGAAGGAGGATGGAGCCAGACTCTTTTCAGTGGTTCCCAGTGACAGGACGAGGGGCAATGGGCACAAGCTGGAACATGGGAAGTTCCACTCCAATCTGAGGAAGAACTTCTTTGGGGTGAGGGTGGCAGAGCCCTGGAAGAGGCTGCCCAGGGAGGGTGTGGAGTCCTCTTCTCTGGAGATCTTCAAGCCCCACCTGGATGCTCCTGAGTGATGTGCTCTGGGCAACCCTGCTTTGGCAGGGGAGTTGGACTGGATGATCTCTAGAAGGTCCCTTCCAACTCTGACTGGCCTTCCAATTCTGTGACTGGCCTTACCCTGGGGACAGGATGGGGCAGCAGCAGCCCCCCCTCAACCACCTGTGAAAACCACCTGCAAAGCCACCAGCTGTGAAGCGAGGGTGACAAAACAGGCACGCTGTGCTGCTGTGGCTGGTGCTTGTTTCTAACTCGAGATCTTGAGATATTTTTCTTTTTTTTGTCACGCCCGTTGACAAGAACGCAGCCCGTGTTTGCCCTCCCCCCCCCAGGGCACTTCAGTACAGTCCCGTGGGAGTCTGTACACATAAGCAGTAGTTACTGCCCAAAAGTGACTCTCTCCTTGGTTTCCGCCTCTAAAGAGTCAACAGCTTCATTCCCCCAAAGCTATGAATTTTCTTCTCTCCAGGATGTTGCCACACTTCATAATAGTTCTTGAGAAACTGGTAGGTTTCTCTTGTAAAAAAAGTTACGGAGCCCTTGTGGAACCGTGTGCTAAGTGCAGGGGAAAATGTGAAAGATCAAAAAAAGTAAGGAAATAGAAAATTTCTCCCCCCCCACGTAACCCCTGCTGGCTGATCAAAGAGGTGTGAGTCAATGGAACTTGTCTTTGTTTCTCCACTTTTGGGCTCCCCAGTAAATACCCAGCTCTCCATAGTTCAGGAGACATCCCTTCTCTGACATTTTGCTTCATCAACAAAACTTCCAGCTCAAACACAGATCCTTTAACCTTCCTCCCTAGTTCCTTTCCAAACATACTTCACTCTCATAAAGCTTTTGCCAGCTGAAGCTGGTTTTCCTTCTCTTGCTTGAGAAGGGAAAACAAACCGAGGCGTATGCAAACAGAAGCTGTTCTGCTCACCAAGCCCCAACCCCTGCTGGAGTTGAGCAATCTTCCTCTTGTAAGAAGTGTTGCCTGTGGGTGACATGACCGTTTGTCACCTGACTCAGCGACAAGCTGGAGCCCTGGCAAAAGGTGCTGAAGGAAGCATGTCAACTCAGGGCTTAATTGTCGATTGGTTTTTTTTTGTGACACTTCTTGAATTAGATCCTTATCTTTTGAGATATTTCCATTCTGTTTCTTCAGAGGTTCCCAAGGATGAAAGCACCCCTGTCTAATGAGCACAGGGTCAGTTGCTTTGAAGCCACAATTAAGAGGTAAAAGTGGGTAGAAATTGTCAGAGAAAAGACAATTTTTTTTCTTTCTTATGACTTAACGTTTTGAGAGGTACTTCACGTGGGAGCTGCTACACAGAGTGAGCATATGCATTTCTCCTTATGTTTCTCTGTCATGTAACATTTTAAAAAACAATCCCAATCTCAACATTGTATTTCATTTTTCTGTTTTTTTTTTACTCTTATTGCAGATTCAACACGCTCTTTTCTAGGACGTTCTTTCACTATTTCCTATGTGTTCCTCTTGCTTGATCACTGGCTTCTCTCCAGTCTCCCCCTAAGCGTTTTCAGTACACAGATACCAGAATTCCAAACTTTTGTTATTTTGACCCTCTGAGCTTTTCTGTATTTTTCTCATTTCTCTTTTTTTCTGGCTCAGATCTCTCTCTCTGAGCTCTGGAATGGTAAGTCTTGGCCCATTAATCCCAAGAGCCCACAATGATCTGTAAATATAGTGCCTTTCCTATCTGCGCCCATCGTTATCTGTATCTCTGTCTTACCTTTCTCTGACTCTTCCTCATATTCCAACTCTTTTCTATCTGTAAATCTCCACGCAGTCCCTCTGGTCCCAAACAAACTGCTCCGGTATTTACACACCAAATTGTGTCCATCCTTATGGCTTTGCCCAGGTTGACATCAGCAGCTTCAGTCACTTCAACCCGTGTTATCCTGTTGTCCCTGAGCAGCTCCAGGGCGCTTGGCGACGTTCCTCGGCGTCCATCCGAGCAGCAGCAGCGGGTTCCTAACGGTAACGTACTCTGTCCCTGTCCTGGCAGATCTTCGTCCGCAGCACAGACTGTGACCGGACGCTGATGAGCGCGGAGGCCAATCTGGCCGGCCTCTATCCCCCAGAGGGACCACAGATCTTCAACCCTAACATCTCCTGGCAGCCTATCCCTGTGCACACAGTGCCCGAGTCTGAGGAAAGGGTAAGTAAGTCAGTCTCAAGGATATGTACCGACTACTCGAGCGGTGCGTCGCGCTGACTTCTCCCAAAGTCTTTTTCTCCAACCTCTCCCGGGACCTGCTTAGCAAAGGTTCTTCTGTTCTCAGAACAAGACAAGAATTCAGGGGCTGTGTTCACTCAACACGTTAGCTGCAACACCTCAGCAGAACACACACCATCCGGAGCGTGTTAGAAGGCAGAACTTGAGGCTGTGTTTGTAGCTGCATCCATCCCCCTCGTCAGGGTTTCGTTACGGTCGTGCGTGTCGACTGCAAATGCTGTCCTTGGGCGTTCTTGGTGACCTGGTTGCTCTTGTTGTCTCTGCCCAGCTACTGAAGTTTCCTTTGACCCACTGTCCACGGTATGAACAGCTACAGAACGAAACGCGGCACTCAGCAGAATACATAAATAAGACCAAAGAGAATTGGGTAAGTGATTGTTTGCAGGAGATAAGGTGGTCTTAGGCTCTGTAGTTAAAGTATTATCAGGCACCTCTCTCTGTATATACTCAGAGCTCTGAGAAAAGGGTAGGAATACCAATGCATGTAATATAATATGAGATAAAAAAAATTAAAGACCTTTCTCTTTTCTCGTACCTACAGCAATTCCTACAGATGGTGGCAAATGAGACTGGGATCCGGGATGTCTCTCTCGAGTCTGTTTGGAGCGTGTATGACACGCTGTTTTGTGAAGTAAGTTTGGCCATCATCTTCCAGCCACGGGCATCTGGGCTTTAAGGCTCACTAAGTTTGATAGAAAATGAGTTTGCAAAATCCCATGAAACAACTCTTCACCATTCCCACCCTACAGTTAGAAGTAAAGTTCCAATTTCAGAATAATAACAGTTCCTACCCCCTAGAGGCTTGTGCCAGGAATTTCCTACTTTTGCACCCCATAACCTCCCACTTTGTAGCTTAGATATATATTGTGACAGAGCCAGAAAAAGTCCACCTACATAATAAATACCTCTTTTGAAAGTCACTAGAAAATGACTGCAATCTGAGACCTTTAGATCTCTGTGGACAAGTCTGAGTTAAGTAAGGTAGAAAGGAGATCTCTGGAAACTGAAGGAGCTTTATCTTTATGATTTAAGTTGGGGGCTTAAATTAGGACTATTCCTGGTTCTACCTCTCTCTTTCTGTTACTTTAGATCAATCACTTCTCTTTCTCTGCTTCTGTTAATGCCACCTCTAGCTTAAATTAGGACTATTCCTGGTTCTGCCTCTCAGATCAATCACTCCTCTTTCTCTGCTTCTGTTAATGCCACCTCTAAAAGAAAATAATCCTCTTCTAGATTAAGTGGGGTTCATCCCCACCTGGCTTTTGACCTATTCTGAGGTTTGCCAGAAAAAGTCTCTAGAGACATGTTACCTTTTTACTCCTTATAGAACCCCTATAATCCCCAAGAACTTGGAGAATAGCTCAGTGTCCCAAAATGAAACCAGAACGTTTTGAGGGAGTTTTACCCTCAAGGCTGATCAGTCTCTTGAGTTGCTTTGGGCTTCCTCTTTTTTTTTTTTTTTTTTCCTTGCTCTTACTAACAGTGCCCAGAAAAGAAGGATTGTTTTTCTCACCTGAGCCAGTAGATTCATTCTACTATCTGGCTGGAGAAAATAAAAAAGTCCAAGAAATAGCTGAGCTTACTAGCTATCCTCTTTGTAAGTTCACAAAAAACTAAGTATCTAAGTTGCTGATGGGAGTTTCTCCAAACCACTCAGACAGAATGGGTGTTTAAGGATATTCAGCCTCATCTTCTGGTACTTCAAAGGGATGTGGCATAGCAAATTGGTCCGAGTAATGCCAGGGAACCACAACTGCTGGTTTTCTGCCAGTATAACTAATCCTTTCCTGTAATGGGTTGGCTGCAAAGCAAATTCTTCTCTTGCTTCCCAGTTCTGTGTATTGTGGGTTTGAGTACTGGGTTTTGTCAGTGGTGCATCCCAGTATTACGTCTGCAGAGAGCTTCCTAACTTCCTCCAATATTATTCCGTGGCCCTCAGAGCTTCTAGGGAGATTCTGCTGCAGGTACACCAGAAACCTTGAGTTTGTGCTCTCTTTTGTTATTTTTTTTTTGACTGCATGCCATCTGTAGGGCAGAATCAGCCCCACGTGAAGTAAATGCCCTAAGATTACTGTATTGACATTAACAACATAGCACAACTGAGCACAGGGTCTTCTCAGAAATGTAGCTCCTGGATTTATAAAGGATTTATAACCTTTATCCATCTCCTCCTTAGTTTCTGAAACAGCATTAAACCCCACGTATATTCTTTGTACGCAGCACAGAAGCACAAACAGAAAAGGGGCATATTTAAAATAATAGAGGAAATGGGGAGCAGCGTGGGCAGGTCCCCACACACCCTGACTCCCATTCTCCAATTAATCTGTGATCTACTTGCAGCCCAGCGTTCTGTTTCTCTCTCTCCAGCAAGCACACAAGATGGATTTGCCAGTATGGGTGACACCAGATGTCATGACTCACTTGAAGCAACTGAAAGACTTTGGGTTTGAATTTCTGTTTGGGATCCACAATCGGGTCGAAAAAGCTCGTCTGCAAGGCGGTGAGTGCATCAGGGAGGGAGCTTCGTGCAGCTCTCTCTGGTTTTTTTGCTTCTTACCAGCTCTTCCCTTTCCTCAGGGGTCCTGCTGGATCACATAAGGAAAAACCTAACCAAAGCAGCCAACGCTTCTGCCCGCCAGAACCTGAAACTACTTGTCTATTCAGCAGTAAGTCAGAGCTTGGGGGCTGGCTTTTATCCATCTCCTCCTTCTCGAAAGGGACTGGGGCTTGGTGATAGTTTTAACCCTTTCTGGCTTCTCTACAGCCCATGCAGTGACCAGGACGTGCATCTTTGCCTCTGGCTGGGTGGGATGTGCAGGATCTGGCATCATTCCTCTGGGGCCCCTGAGACAAACTCCCAATCTGCGCTTTGTTCCTGTTAGCTCAGGCTCGTGGATGAGACTGGCAAACTTTGGGGAGCTGCTGCTGTATTTATTTGGGAGATGGATGGGTTGATGCTACTCAGATGTGCCATTTCTGGAGGGTAGAGTCATCTCCCCTTTCCAGCAGCTGACTGACTGGAAAGTCAAGCATCTCTCCCCGGTTGCTCCCTAAAGATTAGTTCTTAAAGAACAATGCAGGATACATATGGTTGTGTTTCACTTCCTCCCCTTCTCTGGCACACACTTTTAGCAGTCCAGTTCCTCTCCCTTCTTCCAGATGGAGGTTACAAAGGTGGCATCCCCCCTCAGCACTGCCCTCTCTGTTACTGGTATGGTCTGAGCTGCCCTGCCGCATCCCTAAGGGTGACTGATTTGGTTTTTTTCCCTCTTTCTCAGCATGACACCACACTTGGGGCACTGCAGATGGCTCTAGATGTCTACAACAAGATCCAAGCACCATACGCCTCATGTCATTTATTTGAGCTGTACCAAGAGGATGATGGGTGAGGGCTGCAGTGAAGATGTCTGCTGTGATTTCACCTCAAGGGTTAGATACCTAGGCTAGGCTCCACCCTAGGGGGATGCAATCTTCCTCCTGGTGGCAGACTCTTAGGAGGAAAACTATCACCAGAATAAAGGAAAGGGTGTGCACACCAAGTGTTTGGGAAGGGATGACTTTAGCTGGAGAAAAAAAAAACAAAACAAACATAATCTAGCTGTTTTTTGTTTTCAGTAACTTCTCTGTGGAGATGTTTTTCCGGAACGAGAGTGAAAAGGAACCTTTCCCACTGACACTCCCTGGCTGTCAGCATAAATGCCCACTGCAAAGATTTTTGGAACTCACAGATCCTGTCGTTCCCCAGGACTGGGAGCAGGAATGCCAGGTAGCAAGCAGAGTGCATGACACAGGTGAGCTCAGGCTGGACCAGAGCGTGGCAGAAGGGTAAAGCTTGGATTGGTACCATGTTGACCACTCCTTTTCTCCCTTGCAGAGCTGTTTGTGGGCCTGGCTGTGTGTGGATCCATTCTTCTTCTCCTTATAATCCTCCTTTTGACTGTACTCTTCCGCATCCAGTCTCAGCCCCCTGGCTACCGGCACGTTTCCAATGAGGGAGAAGAGCAGGCCTGACAGTTGCTTCAACTCCTTCCCCAGCAGTAGGAGGGAGCAGCGTTGCCCCTAAGGATGATTGGGCACCTTCAGTTACTGAGCATTCTTCTGCTTTGGCCATTGCTTCCCAGAATGAAGCTGGACTTGATTTTTCGGACGCTTTCTAAAGGTGACGTCCCAAAGAGAGAGGACTGAGCTACTCTAATGGAAACGACACCTTAATTCTAAAGCCAGTAACTGTGTGGTGCCCCCAAGTCCTCGTACAGCTTACCTAGCCTGGGATTCCCAACTTGGCCAGTTGGAGCTGGTCTTTTCCTCCTTTCAGTGACTGTAAATGTTACCACTCACCACGCCTGTGGCAGAGGGGCTTGGGCCTCCAGCAGCTGCCACGTCCAGTGCAGTCAGGAGTTGCATCTCTCTTCAGGGCCAACCTGCTTTTGAGTGCTTTTCTCTCAAGCCATTGGGCTAACGATGGTGGGAAGGCCGGGCTTGAAGCAGAAGGCCCAGTTCACCAACAATGCACCGAGACTCATCTACTGTCCACGCAGGGGGAACTGCTGCAGATAGGGCAGACAGTGAAAAGCATTTCTTGAAGTCGCTGCTAAGTCCTTGCTGTTGACAACTGGTCTTTTTTTTTTCCCTCCTCAGGTTGTGGTGCCAGAGAGAACTGGCCTGGAATCAGGGCAAGATTGAAAACCTGGCAGTAGTTTCCAGGATTCAGCTCAGAGTAGGTTACCTATTATCCAAAGCAGCTCTAAGTGCTTCATCAGAGAGATGAGTTCCTGTGGCTGTAGCAAACCCACACCCAGTTTCTTGTGCAATGTTGGCTCTAGAAAGGAGAGTCCCCGTAGATAAGAAAAACTTGAGCTGAATCTAAAGATTCAGCCTTTGAATTTGACCTTCCCACCTCTGAACTTCCAGTACCTATTGCAGGGAGTATCCTGTACTGCAGGTAGTCCAGATTTCAACTGCAAGCCCATTCTGCTTGCAGGATGTTTTTATGCTGTAATTAAAGAGATGTAGCACAGCTATTACCTAAGACTAGATTAAATGCCAAGTTCTGTAGTTTTTCTTCCTGGTTTCTCTAGCTGATGGACAACAAATCAACAGAACCCTGTTAAGGATCAGTTTGCAGGTGACTGGGGATCCCTTTATTTGCCACGCTTTGGCATTTTGTCCAAAGTGTGATTTTTTTTGTTTTTTCTCCAGGCTGGCCTCTCTGCGCACTGCAGATGCTGCAGGGAACTTCCTGCCAAGTTCTCACCACCTGCCTCGTAGCTTTTGGCAGAAAACGAGAGACTGCAGCAGGCACCAGAAGCACGGGCTCTTCACGTGGTGATGCTGCACATTCACTTCTCGCTTTTACTTCCCTTTCTGCTGCAGTTCCCTTCCCCTCTTGGCGGCAGAAGCCTGTTCTTAGGTTACAGCCATTTCCTTTTCTTCCCCTAAGGAGCACCGTGGGGACTTTTCCCTACACCCTCTGCCAGCATGGGAACTCTAAATCAGCAGAAGCAGCTTGCTGTTCTCAGCATCTTCCTCACCTTTTTGTCCTCTGAATTTATCTAGGTCTCCTGCACAGCAAGACAAAGTCATAAAGGAAAAGCTACTGCCTGTGAGAACAGGCACAAGAAAGAGGTAATAGAAAGTGCATTTAGGATGACCAGACCTGTTATTTTTAAACGCAGCGATTTTTGCACACACAGAGCAAAGGTTTCTATGATGATTTAGACATTTTGACTGTGAATGACTTTCTGTAATTGTTCCAATACATTTCCTTTTCGTTATTAAAAGCAAATTCGCACTGAACTCTACTCCTCTTTTTCTCTAGGAGTTCCCCAGGCTAGCACCAGCGTGCTCGGTGTTGGAAAACAGGCAGAACTGACTGCAGTACTCCCCCTCCCAAAGTAAACCCCTGATTTACAATCACAGCAGAGTGAGAATGGAAATAAACTATTCTTGACAGCAGCAACCATGCACAGATACAGCTTAAAATGCAACCTGTCCAACATAGAAGGGTCCACTGTAGACACGCTACTATGACTGGCATTTCCACCACTGTTCTAGGTCTCTTAGCCCTCCTGCAGAAAGGTCAATAACTTCTTCCCCTATACAAAACCAGTGCAGTGGAATGCCCAAAGCAGCCACTCTCTGTATCAAAGAACCATTTCAGTTTAGTACAAAACTTTATTAATATCAATACCGCGAAACTATAAAAGTGAACACAGAGAATCTGAGCAGGCCTGGAGCCTCAACCTCTGGGAGAGCAGCAACGCCCCATACAGAGAATCTGAGCAGGCCTGGAGCCTGTCCCATCCCTCAACCTCTGGGAGAGCAGCAACGCCCCAGACAACCTTGTAAACAAACTAGAAAAAGCAAAACTTTTCAGTTTAACAGCAGTCTTGAGATTTGGCTCTGAGCATGGGTGTCTGGAAAAAAAAATAATCCCTTGTTTCTGCTTTACAACACTTCAATCCAATATCCTGAAGCACATAGGCATGGGTGAAAAAAATACCTAATCAGTGGCAAGAAAAAGCCTAGAGCTCTGAAAATCAGTAGATTCTACAGAATCAGTAGATTCCCAGCAGCATACTGCCCTCATATCCCCTCAGGCAGGTCAAGAGCTCTGGCATCATCATGTTCTTCGTGGTCTAGTTACGTAGCTGGAAGCACAGAATAGGCTGAGCCCGAGATCTCAACAGACACACGTTTTCCAAGCAGCTAACATATGAGAGAGGCTGGTGTTCCCAAGCTACCCATGGCCTCACCCCTGGCATCATCATGTTCTTCGTGGTCTAGTTACGTAGCTGGAAGCACAGAATAGGCTGAGCCCGAGATCTCAACAGACACACGTTTTCCAAGCAGCTAACATATGAGAGAGGCTGGTGTTCCCAAGCTACCCATGGCCTCACCCCTGTGAACATTCTCCCTTTTCAGGACACTACCTTTGTTAGCAAAGGGTTTCTCAGCTCAGTCTGACTAGAGCAGGCTGGGCACCCTGTCACGAGCTGCTCTGCAGCAGGCTACAGGAGATGGTAACTGCTGACAAGTGACAACAAGCAGATGTGGCAGGCTGGAAGCAGTAACTTCAGCAGGATCTGAGAACATCAGTTTTCCTAGTACCTCCCCAAAAAGGGTAGTAACTCCACTCGGAGGAGGAACCGGGCACTGACACAACTTTCTAGAAGGGGAAGCAAAGGGAATCAGGGAAGCAAGATCAGATCCAGGGAGGAATGACAAAGTAGAAGCCTAATGCCCCGCATGGCTTACACTGCCCATTGCCAACACTGAATTTGTACCCTGTGATCCAGAAAGGATCAAAACACTAAATCATTTCTCTAGATCTTTCCCTTTTTGCTTCCTTCCCTGTGATTTAGAATCTTTGGTTTTTGTTCTCGCCTCCTCCAGCTCCCAGCGCAGTAAATTAGCTTTGAGTTTGCTCGTCCCAGGGTTTGCTTGCCTCTGCCCTCCACTTCGGGACAAACTCCGGCCTCCAATCTGTTCTGTCATGGCTTTCAAAAGATGTTCTTGCTTCTTGGCCACCATCTCCTCCCGGCTCCAGATCAGAATATTAAAGCCTGAGAGGAAAAAATTAAACACTATGCATCAGAAACTCTACATCAAATAGAATACCTTAGGCTTATGTCACTAAAATGCCAGAAATTCAAAATGCTTTGTCTATTGTAAGATATTTCCAAGGTGCAGAGGATGCAAAGATATTCATTGCAGATGCTATCTCCACAAAGCCAGAGAAATTTCATCTAAGAAACATAATCAAGTACTTCCTGATCTCATCTGTCACAGATCTAAGACCTAAATCTGCAGGCAAGCTTCCTTAATCCCATACAGCCTGCGAAAAACTGAGTAATCTTGGCTCTGCAGCCTAGGAAATGAGCTAAATGAAAGGAAGGGAGAGGGCACAGCCAAGCAGGAGAAGGCTTCCCCCCTGCTCCATCGTTTTCTGCTCCTGTTCATGGCCGGCAGATGGCAGAGGCTCCCTGCTGCAGGGAGGCTTCTCGCTCCTCATCCTCTCCAACTTGACCCCCCCGGGAATGTTTCACAGGAGATGCCTAGCAACTTGTTTTCTAACTGTAGAGGTGAAAGACTGAAAGGAAGGTCTTGATCTCTTTTACAGATGTAGGAAATTAGAGGGGACTAACTAGCAAGTGGGATTTCAGAAACCCTCACTCGCAACTTGCTTTATTCAAGCAAGTTTATAACAAGCTTGTTCTTTTCTGGGACTGGAACCCACCCATGCTTAGTGCCCCAGGTTCTCTTTACTTACCCATGCCAGAGGCCAGCGTGTCTCCCATAGGGTTAAATTTATTGAGCTGAAAATGGAAACACAATCAGAGTCTGCAAGAGCATCACTGCCTACGTAACAGTCACGAGAGCAGCACAGCTTACATAACAGCACAAACCAGCTGGAAAAGCCAACGTTCCCTAAAGAGTATCACAGAAAACCCAGGGGTGACCATGGACCAGCCCTGCTCGAGTCAGCAGCTTTAGCCAGCAGCCCCTACCCTCACGAGAGCATGAGTCTGTCACAAGTAAAGAGGACACTCCTCTTGTTCCAGTCCCTAACCCATTATCTCCCGGCTGCGGTTCAACACATTTTCTTTTTACAGAATCACAGAATCTTCTAGGCTGGAAGGGACCTTTAAGATCATCTTGTCCAACCGTCAACCTAACTGACAAAAATAGACACCCGCACAACAAACAAGGAGCATCATCACTAAACCATACCTCCCAGCACTACATCAACCTGTCTTTTGAACACCTCCAGGGATGGGGCCTCAACCACCTCCCTGGGCAGCCCATTCCAATGGCTGAGAACCCTTTCAGTGAAAAAATTTTTCCTAATATCCAGCCTGAACCTCCCCTGGCGTAACTTGAGGCCATTTCCTCTTGTCCTGTCGCCTGTGACTTGAGAGAAGAGACCGACCCCCACCTCTCTACACCCTCCTTTCAGGGAGTTGTAGAGAGCAATAAGGTCTCCCCTCAGCCTCCTCTTCTCCAGGCTGAATAACCCCAGTTCCCTCAGCCTCTCCTCATAAGACTTATTCTCCAGACCCCTCACCAGCTTTGTCACCCTTCTCTGGACCCGCTCCAGCACCTCAATGTCTTTTTTATGGTAGGGGGCCCAAAACTGGACACAGTACTCAAGGTGAGGCCTCACCAGTGCCCAGTACAGGGGGACAATCACCTCTCGGGCCCTACTCACCACGCTGTTCCTGATACAGGCCAGGATACTGTTGGCCTTCTTGGCCACCTGGGCACACTGCTGGCTCATGTTCAGCTGACAGTCGACCAACACCCCCAGGTCCTTTTCTGCCAGGCAGCTCCAGCCACTCTGCCCCCAGCCTGTAGCGCTGCAAGGGGTTGTTTTTAGCTGCAGAGCTCAACTCACCGAGATGATACCAGAAGCATTTGGATCATAGAGCTGACAAACCATCTCCCCGGTGTTTCCATCGAATACGTCAACAGTTCGTAGCTCGTTGACCGTGTACCCTGGGAATTTAGGGTCTGGGTAGCGACCTGCTACGATGAGGTCATAGCGAGGATGCCACGTTGCCTGGTCATAGAGCAGAGGGATGGGGAATTCAGAGAAAGGGACACAGCTCGTAGTGACACACACCAGACAATCATAGAATCATAGAATTGCCCAGGCCGGAAGGGACCTCCAAGGGTCATCTAGTCCGACCCCCCACAGTCAGCAGGGACACCCCCAACTAGACCAGGTTGCCCAGGGCCTCGTCGAGCCCTCACCTTGAATATCTCCAGGGATGGGGCCTCAACCACCTCCCTGGGCAACCTGTTCCAGTGCTCCACCACCCTCACAGTGAAGAACCCTCTCCTCATCTCCAGTCTAAATCTGTTCCCCTCCAGCTTGAAGCCATTGGCCCTCGTCCTGTCACTGCAGGCCTTTCTAAACAGGTTCTCCCCAGCCTTCCTGTAGGCTCCCTTCAGGTACTGGAAGGCTGCTATTAGGTCTCCCTGGAGCCTCCTCTTCTCCAGGCTGAACAACCCCAGCTCCCTCAGCCTGTCCTCATAGCAGAGGTGCTCCATCCCCCTGATCATCCTTGTGGCCCTCCTCTGGACCCTCTCCATCAGGTCCATGTCCTTCTTATATTGAGGGCTCCAGACCTGCACACAATACTCCAGGTGAGGTCTCACCAGAGCAGAGCAAAGCAGAAGAATCACCTCTCTGGACCTGCTGGCAACACATCTTTTGATGCAGCCCAGGATGGGATTGGCCTTCTGGGCTGCAGCTGCCCACTGCCTGCTCATGTCCAGCTTCTCCTCCACCAGCACTCCCAAGTCCCTTTCCTCAGGGCTGCTTTCCAATCCCTCACCCCCTAGTTTGTATTGGTGGCAAGGATTGTTCCATCCCAGGTGCAGAACCTTGCATTTGCTCTTGTTGAACCTCATGAGGTTCACCTGGGCCCACCTCTCCAGCCTGTCCAGCTCCTTTTGGATGACATCCCATCCCTCTGGTGTATTGACAACACCACACAGCTTGGTGTCGTCTGCAAACTTGCTGATGGTGCCTTTAATCTCTCTGTCTATATCATTGATAAAAATGTTAAACAGTATTGGCCCCAGCACGGACCCTTGAGGAACACCACTTGTGACTGGTTTCCATCTGGACTTTGAGCCATTGAGTACCACCCTCTGGATGCGACCATCCAGCCAGTTCCTTATCCACTGAACAGTCCACCCATCAAATCTGTAACCCTACAATTTGGTGAGCAGGATGTTGTGGGGGACCGTGTCAAAGGCCAACCAGCAGCGTGAGCAACAGTCTGTATATCCCACCCAGCAGTGCAGTATCCTGACCAGAAATGAGACAGTTCCTGATTTAGAGCTGGCTGCTAGCACCAAGTGTGATGTTCCCCTCAGACTGCGCTGCCTCAACTCACCTTAATAGGTGTGAGGTGCTGGAACTGCCGATGCGGATGTGGGATCAGATGCTGTGGCTTGGTCCAGTCTGAAGAGGAGTAAACCCTGATTTCACTGCGCTGGTCTGTGCTCAGGAGCTTGGCACCATCCGTTGGGCTGAAGTAAGCTAGGAGAGGAGGACAATGTGGAAAATAAAAGATGACAATGCTGTGATTGACAAGAAACATTACAGTCACATTTCGATTGGAAACCCATTGCTATTTTTGTAATAGGTGAATATGGTCCTGTGTCCCAACAGACAAGACTTTACCTGTCTCAAACAAAATCAGAGCTCTTACAAACAGTAAGCCGAAGCCTATCATGCTGGGTTACACAGGGAAGAATCATTATTCTAATTTTAGAATCACAGAAAGACTCACTGCAAAGAAAGGAACTTGCTCGTTCAAATGGAAAAGTTAGTGGAAAAGCTGGAGATGGGCACTGGCAGTTTGGACTTCCATGAACTGGTAAAACTGCACCCAAGGAACAGAGGTCTGAGTCCCATGCTCTGCTTTTGTCAAATGAACAATAAATTCAGTTTTCTACCTTCAGCCTCCGCTGATGCTCCCACACTCACCTCTCAAGGCACAGTGCCAGTTTGTATGGCAAGTCCAAGACCACCCTGCAGCTGCCACCCCCTGCCTCTGGCCACACGTTTCCGCTGCCGGCCTTGCTTTAACACTTACCTACCACCCAACTTCCAATCTTATGGAAAACTAACATTGCCACAGCAATAAAAGCCGAGCTGAGGGAACTCTCTGCAGCCACCCACGCAATGAAATCCTTATCCAACTCACCTGCATTGACAGGTTTGTCATGAGGAAGCACATGAAGAAAATTCATTTTGTTTTTGATGTTCCTGAGGTCCCAGATTTTGACTGTCTACCAGTTTGCATGGCAAGTCCAAAACCGTGCAGCAGCTGCCACCCCCTGCCTCTGGCCACACGTTTCCGCTGCCGGCCTTGCTTTAACACTTACCTACCACCCAACTTCCAATCTTATGGAAAACTAACATTGCCACAGCAATAAAAGCCGAGCTGAGGGAACTCTCTGCAGCCACCCACACAATGAAATCCTTATCCAACTCACCTGCATTGACAGGTTTGTCATGAGGAAGCACATGAAGAAAATTCATTTTGTTTTTGATGTTCCTGAGGTCCCAGATTTTGACTGTCTGATCCACAGACGCTGTGGCCAACAACCACTCACATCGGGAGTTAAACTCCACGTGAGTCACTTTCTTCTTGTGCAATTTCTTCCTCCAAATCTGCAGCAAACAGAAAATCACACAGAAAAGGAAAAAAAAAAAAAAATCAAGGCTTGGTGTAAAGAAATTAAATAATCTACTAGTGCAGAGTAGAGGCCACACATTCACAGAGTAACAAAGCTTCTAAAATACACCAAGAGTTTACCCCCTGGAAACAAGAAAAGAGAAGAATGACCTTGGGAACTAAGTGTTTAATTCTAGGAGAACTCTGCTTCACCTGATTTGTTACAGCTATGAGAAAGGAAAATGCAATCCCTGGTTCGTGGAGGGGAGTGCTAATGCCACTGCACTGTACAAAGCAAGATCACATCTGGAATATTTTATACAGTGCAAGTCTCCCAGCTGCAGAAAGATTAAAACAAAGTGGAACAGGTACAGAAAATGTGCTGCCGAGATAACAGTAAGAAGGAAGGGCCTGGTTTGTGTGAAAACACCAAAAGAGCTTGCTTTACCACAGTAGAAAAGGTGAGAGGAGATGGAATTGGCTTCTAGAAATACATCAGCAAAGCAGCATGAGATTTGGAGAAATATTTCAATTAGCAAGAAGAAATGGATATAAATTGTCCATGAACAGATTTATATCTGAAGCTGGGAGATTATTTCTAATCAAAAGGGTGAAGCTGGCAATATACAATGGGTTCCTACAATAATGGGTATCTCCCAAGTGCAGGAAAGACTGTCACATTCTTTCAAGAAAAAAAAATGAAAGGAAGCAACTAACCTTGAATAAGCACAAATCATTTTTGAGCGCTCCTGCCTCTGCCCACTGATTTACACAGCTGCCTCCGGCCACAGCTCATCGGGTGGCAAACCCTCGGAGATGTTACCCTTACAGGCAGAAGGAATGGTAATTCGGGTGTGAGGGTACAGCAGGCTCTTGAAACTCCAGACTGGAAAGCAGAGCCTGCCTCCGCCTGCCCTCTCGTGTCTAACGGCAGTAGCGCAATTTCTGTCCCAAAATTTGCTGAATTCTGTTTGCCAGCAGTGTGCCCAGGTGGCCAAGAAAGCCAACAGCATCCTGGCCTGTATCAGGAACAGCGTGGCAAGTAGGGCCCAAGAGGTGATTGTCCCCCTGTACTCGGCACTGATGAGGCCTCACCTTGAGTGCTGTGTCCAGTTTTGGGCCCCCTGCCATAAAAAAGACATCGAGGTGCTGGAGTGGGTCCAGAGAAGGGGAACAAAGATGGTGCGGGGTCTGGAGAAAAAG
>NW_015090921.1:2144198-2161568 GCF_001431845.1 Calidris pugnax
TTTTTTCACTGAAAGGGTTCTCAGCCATTGGAATGGGCTGCCCAGGGAGGTGGTTGAGGCACCATCCCTGGAGGTGTTCAAAAGACAGGTTGATGTAGTGCTGGGAGGTATGGTTTAGTGATGATGCTCCTTGTTTGTTGTGTGGGTGTCTATTTTTGTCAGTTAGGTTGACGGTTGGACAAGATGATCTTTAAGGTCCCTTCCAACCTAGAAGATTCTGTGATTCTGTATCATACTCCAAGGTCACGGAAGGGTACACATAAGCAGTTATCTCCTAAACGACTCCCATCAGTGCAGTGAGTTTCTGGGACTGTGGAGGCTGTTGGCAAAGGGTGCTCTCATCCCCAGGTTACCCTATTATTACTCTGGCCGGTAGCAAATACTCTTAAGGAAGGGTCGGCACATGACACAATCCCTGTTTGGGAATTTTCACCATTACACTCAACAATGACAAAACGCCTAATGAATGGCAGAAGGGGAAGACTTCTCACCACCTAGACAACAGGTGGACTCCTCTCCTGAGCTGCAAGGTACCTGCTCCTCTTTTCAGGGTCCCTGTAGTGTAGGAAAGCACGTGAGCCACGAAGATTCCCGTAGAGGAGATGCTGCATGGAGCCATACAAACCTCTTCACCAGAAGTGCTGAGCAGGACCACGTTGCCCACGTTGTCACCCGTCACCACCGTACGGCAGCTTGCAGAAACATCAACACTGCAGTACCAGCAACTAGAAGGAAAGACACAAAAATCAGTGTGGCCTCCCATGGGCAGGGACGCTCTGGTTCACATCTCGTCCCCAACAAGGAAGACTGCAACAAGACCACAATCTCCTGCCTGATGGTGTGGGCCTGAGTATCAAGAAGGGGGATGGCTTATCAGCAATGCCTTCTGCTGGTGAAAGAACATGAAGTAACTTTCTAGTCGTTTGTGAAGTGCTCATTAAATGGAGTGTGACACATCGGGACAGTGGAACATAAAACAGGCTGAAAAGCCACTTGGTGCCTGGTCATGGACACACCTTGGGAAAGATCAGAACACCCTTGTGATGTGGACACATGTACAGAAGCGGCTTTAAAATCATGTTTTCCACAAAACATTGAAGCAGCGGTAAAGAAAAGACAAACAAGTTGGGTGGGAGTATCTACCTGCTTGAGGGTAGGAAGGTTCTGCAGAGGGGTCTGGACAGGCTGGATTGATAGGCTGAGGCCCATGGTATGAGGTTCAACAAGGCCAAATGCTGGGTCCTGCCCTTGGGTCACACCAACCCCATGATGGGCAGGGACGCTCTGGTTCACATCTCGTCCCCAACAAGGAAGACTGCAACAAGACCACAATCTCCTGCCTGATGGTGTGGGCCTGAGTATCAAGAAGGGGGATGGCTAAGGGTGCCGAGGTGGCTAAGAAGGCCACCAGCATCCTGGCCTGTTATCAGGAACAGTGTGGCCAGCAGGGTTGGGGCAGTGATGGTCCTCCTGTACTGGGCACTGGTGAGGCCCCACCTCGAGTGCTGTGTCCAGTTCTGGGCCCCTCATGACAAGGAAGACATTGAGGGGCTGGAGCAGGTCCAGAGGACAACAGAGCTGGTGAGGGGTCTGAAGCACAAGTCTTGTGAGGAGAGGCTGAGGGAGCTGGGGGTGTTCAGCCTGGAGAAAAGGAGGCTGAAGGGAGACCTCCTCACTCTACCTGAAAGGAGGTCATAGAGAGGTGGGGGTTGTTCTCTTCTCCCAAGTAACAAGTGATAGGACAAGAGGAAATGGCCTCAAGTTGCACCAGGGGAGGTTTAGGATGGAAACCTGGGGTCTTGGTCGACAGCCAGCTGAATGTGAGCCAGAAGGGTGCCGAGGTGGCTAAGAAGGCCACCAGCATCCTGGCCTGTTATCAGGAACAGTGTGGCCAGCAGGGTTGGGGCAGTGATGGTCCTCCTGTACTGGGCACTGGTGAGGCCCCACCTCGAGTGCTGTGTCCAGTTCTGGGCCCCTCATGACAAGGAAGACATTGAGGGGCTGGAGCGGGTCCAGAGAAGGACAACAGAGCTGGTGAGGGGTCTGAAGCACAAGTCTTGTGAGGAGAGGCTGAGGGAGCTGGGGGTGTTCAGCCTGGAGAAAAGGAGGCTGAGGGGAGACCTCCTCACTCTACCTGAAAGGAGGTCATAGAGAGGTGGGGGTTGTTCTCTTCTCCCAAGTAACAAGTGATAGGACAAGAGGAAATGGCCTCAAGTTGCACCAGGGAAGGTTTAGGATGGATATTAGGAAAAATGTTTACACTGAAAGGGTTATTAAGCACTGGAACAGGCTGCCCAGGGAAGCAGCTGAGTCACCACCCCTGGCAGCGTTCAAAACACAGGTAGCGCTTAGAGACATGGTTTAGTGACGGGTTTTGTCAATGTTGGGTTGATGGTTGGACTAGATGGTCTGAAAGGTCCCTTTCAACCGAGGCAGTTCTATGATTCTGTGACTGAAAAGCTGCACATCCAACTGTCTCAACTTCATACTCCAGGAAACAAAACTGAATAAAGACTTCTCTGATGAAGACATACATCTTAACACCAGCTCTGCTGGGAGGGGAAAGGTCCCTTTCAACCAAGGCAATTCTATGATTCTGTGACTGAAAAGCTGCACGTCCAACTGTCTCAACGTGAGTCACCACCCCTGGCAGTGTTCAAAACACAGGTAGACACAGCACTTAGACATGGTTTAGTGACAGGTTTTGTCAGTGTTGGGTTGATGGTTGGACAAGATGGTCTGAAAGGTCCCTTTCAACCAAGGCAATTCTATGATTCTGTGACTGAAAAGCTGCACGTCCAACTGTCTCAACTGAATAGAGACTTCTCCGATGAAGACATATGTCTTAACACCAGCTCTGCTGGGAGGGGAAAGGCAGTGAGAATAAAGCTGGGGTCCTTTGGGAACTTGTTGGGGGGAAAGCTTCACTTGCAAAGACAAATTATTCTAGAATTCAAGGCCATGGAAATTAGCACGGTGAGCCTGAAGCCTCTCGTCCAACTGTCTCAACTGAATAGAGACTTCTCCGATGAAGACATATGTCTTAACACCAGCTCTGCTGGGAGGGGAAAGGCAGTGAGAATAAAGCTGGGGTCCTTTGGGAACTTGTTGGGGGGAAAGCTTCACTTGCAAAGACAAATTATTCTAGAATTCAAGGCCATGGAAATTAGCACGGTGAGCCTGAAGCCTCTGGAAGGGCACCAGGGTAAACTCAATAACCTGAAACTCAGATTGTGCAGGAATGTGTTGTGACTTTCCTATGCTACCTGAGCTGCTACAGACAAAGCAGAGCAGTGAGGACAATGAGGAGGAGGAAGTTATCCTGCTCTCCTCACCTCACACTTTATTAAGTGAAAAGCTGTCTGTTAAATCCACAACAATTTATGTCTTTTAGATAACTATTCTGTCACCCGATGACCCTTCCCCACCCAGGGACAGTAACTGGAAAAAAACAAGGAAACCCGAGGGTTGACATATAAACAGATCTAACAGAGTAAGACTAGCTAATTCACATTAATACTACTAAAGAACCAGTGCTGATCCCAACACCAATACAAAATATACAAGGATTATACTCAGCCAATTCTATCACAGGGAGCTGTGCACCCCCAGCAGAGGACAGCAAATGTGGGACACTGCAAGTGCCATGGCTTCAGGAGGATGGGAAGGGCTCAGGGGTTCGGCACCGGGGTAAGAAGCTCTCAGGATGGCAGCTATCAAGGAAGAGAGAGAACTTCCCAGCAAACTTTCTCATTTATACTGCATGTTCATGGTATGAAATAATCCTGTTGGCCAGCTTGGGTCAAGTGCCTGGGTTTTGCTCCTCCTCATCCCTGCACCTGGCTAACTTGAAAACACTGAGACCTTGAATCCCACATACCATAGCTGGCTATAAAGTAAATATTTTCACAAATTCAAGCACCAGAGTCTTCTAGAAGTGCAGTTTTCCCAAGCATTAGAAGAGAAATGAGTCCTGTGTCTCTACCAGGACACTGTCAGTACCTGCAAGACAGGAGATGGCATCACCAGAAAGCAACCCCAGGCAGCATGCTCAGCTTCTTTAAAAGCCTAAGTGCCCAGTTGCTGCCTGGCTTGTCACCCACCCTGCAGTGCCAGGGTCAGGACCAGGAGCCCTGTCTCCAAGCTCCCTCACAGAACCAATTCATACCAAGAGTCTCCTAGCACTGGCAAAGATGAAGACGTTAGAGGGCACAAGAAGCAGCGCAGCGTTAACCCCAAGGAACAGCGAATCAACCCTGCAGTGCTCCCTTCTCACCAAACATTATGGTGCTCATGGCCACAGTCCGGGGCACGGGAGATCACCTGCACCGCTCTGCCCTCAAGGTCCTGCAGGCTTAGGGTGCCATCCCCTGATGCCACATAAAGCTTCGCTGCCTCATAAGGACTGAACTTGATGTCTCCGAGAGAATCTCCTGGCCCTTTCTGGAATACACACAAAGCCAAGAGGCATCAAGGTTAGAGTGGAAGACAAAATCTTAACACAATATTCATCTCCTGGAACACACTGCCAGCTTCCCTAAGTACAACGCACTGCTTTCTGACAGGGCATGTACCCAAGAACTCTTTTTTCCTAATCTGTTTCCAATCTGAGCACAGACATTCTGAGCCTGTAAGTTCAACCCCACCACTTTGGCCTGCAAACCTCATTAGCAGCGTTGCTGCTTCTGCTATGGGGGTAGGATTAACGTGCAGTAAACCTCAAACTAGGCTTAGATCACAAGGAAAACCAGCACCATTCCATGCAGAAACCACATCTTCTGCTATGGGGGTAGGATTAACACGCAGTAAACCTCCTGGCTCAAACTAGGCTTAGATCACAAGCAAAACCAGCACCATTCCATGCAGAAACCACATAAAATCTCATGAGAGCCCTGCACTGAGCTTTTCTTACAGAGACTTCGTTCACCAGTTCCCTAAGGCTGATTCCAGTGCTGTATCTGGTCTTTCTCAAGGTACCAGCAGGCAGGATGAGAGCAGCACAAGAAGAAATCCTACTGCTAACGCCATGGCACAGGCATCTTACGTTCTGTGTTATGTTTTATTGTTGTTACATTATGTTGTTTTGTGATGTTGTTTTCCCCCAATCTGTCTACTGAGGAAATGTGGAAACTCTGCACTAAAACAGAAAAGAAGGATAGTAGCCGTGAGTCCCCCAAATTCTTTGATACTCAAGTGCACTCCATCTGCTGCTCACAGAGCCACTACTTAATAAAGCCTCACTGTAAATACTAGACTTCCAGAAGCCAATGAGGATTAAAAAAGGCAAAGAGCCAGCCTGTCCTCACAGCAGTAGGAGGATGACACGCTCTTTCAAACACAGGCATCACTGCTGTGACAGGCATCCCACCGGGATACGAGACCCTTGTGTCCCAGGACTCAGTCCATCCCTCCTTGCCCACCTGGCCAGTCATCCCAGCACTAATTGGGTTCACTTTCTGCCCTATTACAAGGTTGCAGCTGGAACAGCCACTTGGGAAACCAACCAGGAAAGTTGCCACCCAGGAAGAATCAGGTGGGGCAAAGTAAAGTGGAGGCTAACCCAAATTCCCTCACTTACCTTTACACATTGAACTGAAGTAACTAATTGTAGAGCTCAGGCTTCCTCAGGAGTCCACAGAAAAAGCAACAGTCTGAGAGGGTGATCCTAAGCACAGGCAGACAAAGTTGCCTCTAGCAATTCATCTCCTCTTTCTACTCTTTAGTGAAGGAGCCCAGACTCTTAAATTTTGGCATTTTAGATAAGCACCAGAAGTTAGGTGGGATGAACTGGGGTGATCCTTATCACACACACAACTTGAGGTCAGTGGCGTTTGTGGAGAAGCCCTGAGGGGACTATAAATTGTCCTGTATAAACCATATGACAACGAGCAGCGCTGCTACCAGGTTCCTGAGGGCACGGAGCTACAGGAGATTTAAGAGCAGAGAGCTCAGGAAACCCACTGGCACCCCCACGCTCATCAAAGAGTCCCTCCCCATCATGAAGAAAACTCTCTGGTATAACGGGAAGTAAGCAGCATCAAAGAGTCCCTCCCCATCATGAAGAAAAGCTTTCTCCTACCCACCACCCCCATTTCAGGGAAAAATAACAAGGGAGAGTGAGCCTCCCTGGAAGAGAGAGGATCCCTGAAATACAGAGGATAAAGGACATGTGTGTGGAGAAGAGGAAGCCCAGCTCTCACATGTCAGAGTCAAACACAACGTGCTCTCTCTCTTTCTCTCTCTATTGCTCCTGCCAGCAGGACACAGAGGCCCAAAGCATTGCTGTATTTCTTACTCCCAGTCCTCGGTGCTGGTGAAGACCCGGACAGTATTGCCATTAAAATCCTGCAGGGTGGTAGTGCCGGCCACTGACGAAGTGTACAGCTGACTAGGGTTAAAAGGGTTAAACTTCATTCCTGTGATGGCCCCTCCAGCTCCCATCTACAAGGAAGGGGATGAACAAAAGAAAAAGCCACTGAGTGATGGGGAAGGAGAAAAGCGTGTTCTGTCAGTCTGCATTCACTGCTAATGTCCTTAACAGCAACAGTGAAACACACCACAGCGCTTCAAGGAGGCAAAGACAACCTTGTCCTCCCCACCATGGCTGTCTAGACAGCAGCCCTCCCACAGGACAAGATGGGAACTCCTTCAATCCCCAGGCAGTGTATTCCCTGGCTGGCTGGCACCACAGTATTTACAAAAAAGGGAAAGATGACTCTGGAGGATAGACCTCCTCTCATTGTATGCCTATGTTAATTTAGACAGGGGATAAAAGTTACGGAGTCTTTGAGCCCCTGTCAGAATGGGAATGGCTGAATACAGCAAGGAGGGGGCACACCAGCTATAGAAACCATTCACTCTACCTTAGTTTAAGATAAAGGGACTTTGTTTTTCCCCACTCAAAGCTGTTTCCTCATCTGACAGAATCAAAGGTGAACAGAGAAAGATCACGACCTAAACCAGACGGACCCTCTCTGCCTGCTTGTTTCTGGCATCCCTGTAAGATAACTCTTTTCCCAGTGGCTGTATTACTTTTCCACTGAGCACACCCCAAGTACGGCTTCGTTATGAACTTAATCGACACGCCTCAGTTCTCCCCAGCACTGGGGCTTAGGAACAGACATGCTGTTGCATCTCAGTCCTGCCCTGCAGCTGCCTCTTCTGCAACCCAAGACCCTCATGGGCCTCTCCGTTTTGATCTGCAGTATTTGGTGGTGCTCCAGTTCTCCCTCCCACCCGTTCCACGCACCCAGAGGCTTACCCCTTTTATGAAGCAGGTTTTAGTAAGTACTTCATGGTCCCAAAGGATGATGTCTCCGCCTTTAGAACCAACAGCTACAGTACTGGGGTGTGTTGGATGCCATTCCAGGCATGTCACTCTCCTGTCAAAGGGACTTGCTGTTCGAAAGAGTCGGTATGAGGCAAGAGAACGCACAAAGGGCAGCTGCAGACACTGTTAAAAAGATAAAGATAATTATGACTCTTGCAGAGATCCACAAGATTATCTGAATGAAGAGTGGAGTGCCAACAACTTCTAATTGCCATCAGTGCTGGTACATTCACGCAAAGTTAAAAGCCTCTCTGTAGAATGAAGAGAACACGCTGTCCCCAAGGGAAACAGCCAGTGACCACACAAATCCACATCAGCCACAGCACCCAGAAAGCAACAGAGAACTGAGAGATATCACACTTTAAATGACATTTAAGCCTCAGGGGAGCTAAGCCTCAGGGGCTGAGCTAAAAAGGCAGGATATTGTCATTCAGCTGAGGAATAGGTACTGCTTGGATGAGCTTGGTGATTTCTTTATCATTGGGATACTTAAAATAGATAAATAATCTGGAAAATAAAGCTAGTTCGGGTGCTTCCCACATATGGATGTTACAGAAAAATGAAAGAAGGAGTATAGCTCTGAAGTATAGTAAAACATTATGGACTTAACTCTTCTGTGAAGAGGAAAAATCAACACTAAACCTGACATAATTAACAAAGTAGAGTGGGTACAAAAATAGCACGACAAAACAGTCAGAGGAGCATGCAAAAATAGCACGGTGCAGTAACTCAACTGACAGAGTGGGTAAGTTTAAATATGATTCAAGGAAGCACAAAATTAACAGAGGATAAAATGTAGAGTGACAGGGCTGAGCCAACCGAAAGGGAAAGTCATCCCAGCTCTTGCTTTTTACAGGATTAAGAAACATAAGGGTGTGCCAAACATGGAGCCACAAACTGCGTATGTGAGAAACCTGAAGCCCCTTTAAAGTTTCCCCGTTTGCGTTTAAGATGTTTTTATCTACAGAGCTGAGATGTCCGACAAGTCATGAAGGAGAAACTCCTCACCCTTCTGAGCTGTGCCCGAATGGAGCCTCCCAGCATGTTCTGGTAGACATAATGAACGATGCTGCACTGCCGCTCCAGCTGATGGAACAGGACTCTGTTATTTCTCACCACGGATCCACATCCACTCCAACCTGCCAGAGAGAAAAAGATTAACTTACTGAGAGCCAAGGCCCGTCACACTCATGCACAGAACACCACAGGAAGATGTCTGCACTCGCTGCCACGTTCATGAAGAGCATCAGCCACAAGGCAAAAGTCTCTAAATGATCCTGACATGTCGAAGGTGCAGCAGCCTCTGCAATCATGGAGTCTTGTCCACAGCCTGCCAGAGCTTTGTGTACACTTCCTCTCCTTAAACCTTCCTTCTCCTCGCCAAAGATTTATCAAAAAGACAACAGGAGAGGCCTACAGCAACGCCACAGGTGGTGCATCTCTCACACAGTATACAATTTGAATGGTTCATGCCCAAAATACAATGAAGCTATCCAAAGCCCCAACAACTTGGAAATACGCCCCGGGAGGTGGTAAACCCCTGGGTACAGCAAAGGGAAGGTCAGACGTGTGACCAGCAGAAAAGTCAACACCTGAAAATTCCCCGAGGCCAGCAACACGAGTTCCCACACCGTTCCTGAAACACCTGCTTGTGAACCAGAATTTTCGAGCTGCTTGTGCTGTAGCCCATACAGCCTGCCTACTGCACCACCAGTTTTGTTTTCCATAATAGACTTGCTGACACCTCATCGCCTGAAAACCTTTCTGTTCGGAGTGATTTTTGCTGAGAGTACAGCACGCTTCTACATTCTGTTCATGTTCCAAGTTTTTATCTTCAGGGACCTTTTACATAAAGCCCAGATCTGTTCGATCCCGTGTCTGTGATCTAATCACCCCCACGGCGATGGTCCCGTGACACCCCAGGGGATCTAGACATCAAATGCATTTCTGAAGAAACAAAAATGCTATTTTCATTTAAGGATACAAAAAAAATCAAAACAGAAGACGGAAAACATAGGGATCATTCCATAGGATTAGAACTTAAACAAAATCTTTCTTTAATGCAACACTGGAGCCTAGAAATGCACAGGTGCGAAACTAAACTTTTTTGTTCACATGCCAACATAGCACCGACACTCGCCACACCTGTTGAAATAGGTATAAAAGTATTTATATTCTAATTCCTTTCTTTCACGGAAGAATTAACATCCACAGTTCCTTCTTCAGAGGTGATGGAAATGGAATTTTTTTTTCCAAATTCTGTTTTATTATAAGGGGTAATTTATTAAGAAACAAACTTTCTTTCTTAATAAATTATTAAAATTAACTTTTTAGAAATGGCTTTTTTAGAATCTGCTGGAAGAAACCCTTTAAAAAGGTGTTTCCATTGCAAGAAAGTGCATCTGTCCTATACGGCTCAGAAGAATTATTTTTTTTTTTTCCAAAACACATAAAAATCAAAACTGGAACACAGAATAGAAAAGCTCAAATGCAAAGGTCTTTATCTTTTTTTAAAAAGGTTTAAGGGAAAAATATGATTGGCCTCTTTTTTCCAAAGTACTAGCTCTGAATTGTACAGGAACTGCAGATGCTTACCAAATATGAAAATTAGGCCATGGAGTTACAATGAAAATCACGTAGCTAAATTAAATAAACTACAGAAGATGCTTTAACTATCCACAGTTAATAGAACTCCTTTCAAATTGAGTATTTTGCTTCCACATTCACTGTTCACACTGCCAACTGCTCCAAGTTTGAAGTTTTACACCAGACAACAAATGTTACAAGATCTGAGGGGAGACCTTACCACTCACTACAACCACCTGAAAGGATTGTAACAGGTGGGTGTCAGTCTCTCATCTCAATTAACAGGCAATAGGGCAAGAGGAAATGGCCTTGAGTTGCACCAGGGGAAATTCAGATTGCATATTAGGAAAAATTTCTTCACCTAAAGGGTTATTAAGCATTGGAACAGGCTCCTAGGGAAGCAGTGGAGTCACCATCTCTGCAGGTATTTAAAAGACACAGAATCACAGAATTGCCTAGGTTGGAAGGGACTTTTCAAACCATCATCCTACTTAGGGACGTGGTTTAGTGGTGGACTTGGTAGTGCTAGGTTAACGCTTGGACTCAATGAGCTTAAGGGCCTTTTCCAACCTAAATGATTCCATGATTCTATGAAAATAGTCCTTAGTATAGCTGAAGCCAACACAACTTCCTTGACAATGCAAATCATTAACCTTTCCAGTGTCTTAGAACTTAATCACCTCTCCTCATCATATGAAAAATCTTTAAGAGATTTTTTTTAAGTTACGTACTAAAGAAAAAAAAAAAAACCTGCACAAGAAGTGATTTCTGGAAATTCTGTCCAGTCTAATCTGAACACAGAGGTAGGAAGTATTCCTACTTACTGTAGCAAAAGTTAGAATATGCAAAGAATCAGCTGCAAATACCAGCTTAGGCTGCATGCTGTAGGATTCCAACCTTACAACTATGAAACCCCGTTAAGAATTGCATGGGAGAAAAAAACCCAATGTATTACCAAGATTGGTCTGTCCTACAATAAAGCAGAAATCTGGTAATTCGGGAATTCCACAAATCTTAACCACCCTCAAATGAGCTGTGACAGCATCTTCCGTGAGCAGGCTTGTACCAAGGGGTAAGGAGTCTCAAAAATGAGACACACACACTCACAGGTACCTGGAGGATGTACTACCCGAGTACACGTCCGTGTATCACTTCAATATATAACCCCAACTGAACACCCATGCTTGAACACGCTTCTTGGCATTCTCCCTCTTCAACTAGTCGATGCCTGTCATTTAGGGTAAATCTGATTGGAAGAAACAGTAAGGATCTAAGGAAACGTTACCGATTTTCTCTGGGGGTTTGGATGTTTTTCTCACAAACAACTTCTTTGCTAGCGGCTCATTCCCTAGTTCCTCGTAGTCCGGTTTCCTCTTCCCAGTTGATTTTGCCTCTTCCGGCCAATGTTCACGTGTCCTCTCATGCTTCTTGTCCTTTGGCTGGTTCACTGGAGCCATTCTGTCTGACCACTAAAAGCAAACAAAGCACGGAAGGTAAGACTGTCATACGCTTATTTTAATGAGAAGACAGAAAAACTGGAATGAAACATATCCCAGTGGTCTGGAAGTAGCAATTATACCTGTACCCTCTTTCACCAGCATGACACTAGCTTTTTGTTGTGCTCTGATGAAGAGGGAACAGGTTCAATAAACTCTTCTTTGTTCACATATGAAAATCAACGTATCCTAAAGCACTAGAATATGTTTTGACAGATGTGCTTCTACCGAACTCTCAAGCTTAAAACCCACAGATCTGCATAAAGTACATCTGTGAAACCACATAATAGCCTAACTGTTTCCCTGGCAGCTCACACTGAGCTCTTTAGATCCAGCTAAGAAAAAAGCCAAGAGCTTTTACGACGGTGGCCGAGGCCCACTGGTCTTCCACCAAAGACTTTCAAGAAGGTGCTTCCCACTTAACGGCCACTTTTTCCTCATAACCTGGCTGCCAACCACGCCGGAACGGCTCTTCCCAACCACACTGGGATGCAGCGACTCGTGTCTCTGCTAAACCGGCGCCCAAACGCCACCGGGCCCCCTCGGAAAGGCTCGGGGCCTGCCACAGCCATCCTCCTCCTCCTCCTGTGCCTCGCACTCCCCCCGCAGCCGCAGATCCCCCCCGAAGATCCTCATCCTAGCGCTAAACTCACTTATAATCCGCGAATGACTGTGGCGGATGCGTTCAATATACCCCGGCGGGCACCGCGCAACCTCCTCCACCGAGCCCCCCCACCCCGCCCCGCCGGGCCTGGCCTCACCCGGCCCCGCCGGGCCCACAGGCCCAGCCCCGGGCCCGGCTCCCCCGCGGCCTGGGCGGGTAAGGGCCACCCCGCTCTCACCTGAGCCCCGGCGGCCTCCTCTTCCCCGCCGCGGCCGAGGACGGCGGGAGGCAGCCGGCCCCTCCCCCGCGGTTTCATAACCAGGGCGGGAACCCGGGGGGGGGGGAGGTTGATGGCAGCGGCTCCCGCTGAGGCCCCGCGGGAAAAGCTCCCCCGCCGCCCGCCCGCCCCCGGGGAGCGGCAGGCCGGAGGCGCCGGTCATGGCGGCCCCCGCCGACCCCTCGCCGCTGAGGGGTAGGGGAGGGTCCGGGGATGTTGCCTCCCCACCTTGCCGCTGCCTTTTAGCCCCCCCGTCGGTATGATCGGCTCGGCTGGGGCGGGAGGCGGCGGGCAGGCTCAAGCTGGGCCCGTGGCCTGGCCCCAGACACTCTAAAGTTTGTGAGGTGTCCTCTGGCAGGTTATTGTTGGTGCTTTTGTCTTCGGTGCAGGGTTTGTAATCTTACATATTCATCAGTAAATTGGAAGAGGGGAGATTTAGATGAGATATCAGGGAGAAATTCTTTGCTGTGAGGGTGGTAAGACACTGGAACAGGTTGCCCAGAGAAGCTGTGGCTGCCCCATCCCTGGAGGTGTTCAAGGCCAGGCTGGATGGGGCTTGGAGCAACCTGGTCTGGTGGGAGGTGTCCCTGCCCGGGGCAGGGGGTTGGAACTGGATGGTCTTTAAGGTCCCTTCCAACCCAAACCATTCTATGATTCTATTATCAGCTTCTAGAGCACCAAACTGGCACAATAAATCTACACCGTGAGAGCCCAAAAGACAACCAAGAAAAAAACCCCAACCCACTATTTGAAACACAGCAGCTTCCACAAGAAGATGCACCTGGTGTTGGAACTCATAAAAAAAAATACACTTTTAAAGGCAGATTAAAAAGTCACAGCAAGATCAGCCCAGAGACAACCAGACCTTAGATGCTGAAGCAGACAAGAAAGGGGAAGGAAGAGCCCTGGCGGTACCAGCACATCCCCTGCCACCTGCGAAGGGGACTGCTGTCTGGTAGCCATCTTGCACAGGGAACCGTATCTCCAGGGGCTATAAGGTCCCATGCTTCAGGCCGATCAGTAACGACACTGAGTAATTAATGTCCGGTCACCCACGCAGCTGGCTATGAACCCAGGTCCTAAAATATCTGTACACAACTGCTCCTTGAATTGTGGGGCTTTAGGGTTTGGGTGTTGCGGAATGACATACACAAAAAATCATGACCACTGACAGACAACACAATCTGGTATTGAGCATACATGTCAACCCAATTAGCAAATCTTAAAAGTCTTATCAGGCATTTCTGTAATGCACAACATTCTTCTCAGAGCTATACACATTAGCAAAAAATAGCAAGAGGAGTAATTGAAAGTAGCACTTTCATTCTTCTCTCTGAAGCCTCCAAGGCTTAATTTCCAGGAAGGGAAACTAAAGAAAGATTATTCTTGACAGTGACCAACGGTTTTATCTATAGGTCTACAGAAGTCATCACCATTGGAGACAATCTGTAGAGTTCATCAGGAATCACCAACAGAACACAAATTACATAAATCTTAATATCTTTCGGCTTTCATAAGCTTTTAAAGGGGTACACTTCAAAATTTGTAAATGAAAAAAGGGGCCCAGATACCAACCTTCTTAATGGACACTAAAAGACTGTATGGATTTCAATGTTCTATGTATTAATACTAAAGAAAATTCTGGCACTATTATCCAAGTTATCTCCAGCGAAGATGAGCACCCTCTGTCCCTGCCCCACTTCTCTCCCAGCAGTAGTGTCCCCCCAGAGCACACACACCATAACCCAGCGTTTCCCTCTTAGAGCTATCATGGGGAGCATTTTTTTCCAACGGAATGGAATGGAATATTTCAGTTGGAAGGGACCTACAACAATCATCTAGTCAAACTGCCTGACCAAAAGTTAAAGCATGGTATTAAGGGCCTTGTCCAAATGCCTCTTAAACCCAGATGGATGGCTTGGTGCATGGACCACCTCTCTTGAAAGCCTGTTCCACTGTTTGACCGCCCTCTTGGTAAAGAAATGCTCCCTGGTGTCCAGTCTATACCTCCCCTGGTGCAGCTTTGAACCATTCCCATGTGTCCTGTCACTGGGTACCAGGGAGAAGAGCTCAGCACCTTCCTCTCGGCTTCTCCTCCTCAGGGTCACCCCCTCAGCCTCTTTTTCTCCGAGCTAGACAAGCCCAAAGTCCTTAGCAGCTCTTCACTGGACATTCCTTCCAGCCTTTTCACCAGCTTTGTTACCCCCCTCTGGACACATTCAAGGACCTTCTTAAATTGTGGGGCCCAGAACCGTACACAGTTCTCAAGGAGAGGCCACACCAACGCTAAATACAGGAATTTTATCAATTACCAACAGCAAGTTTGCTTTCTCTCTAGAGAATCACCAGATATTTTTGTAATTATTATTCAGTAGGGACAAGAATAGCAGATAGTACGCAAATCACTCACAGAAGAAATGTCACTGGCCCAGGGTGCAACAGCCCAGTGTCTGCACACTGTACGGTACACTGAGCAAGCCAGAGGAAGAGTAATTAATTTGAAAAAAAATATTCTTATATATTTACAGCCTCACACTCTTTGAACTACAGTATGCAGCAAAGTCATAATTACGCGTGGGCAGGGTATTAGGCTTGGTTTTACCATGCCTTTTGTCTGATGTACAATTATCTTGAGGCTCTGCCTTAGTTCTGGGACGTGGTTCCCTACCTCAGAATAAAGCTGTCTTGTCACCAGCTCTGGTAAAGCTGTGTTGTCACTAAGACCATCGACTTCACAGCATTTGTAATACCGTTAGGTATTCTGCCTCCTCGCCGCCAGAATCTTTTTTCCGAACTGTGAATATTTTTGGCTACTTCAGTCTGACTACCGATGTAAAAAGTACCATTACAGCAACCAGAGTTTGGCACGCACAGGAACACAAGCCTATATTCCACTAAAAAGAAGGAAAAAATGCATAATCCTAAAGAGATAAAAGACTAAATATCATGCCATCTGACCTCCTCCTATCCCATGATCATTACTAAGCTGCCCTGCACTAGGAAAATGAACAAAACTATCACTATTGTAATGATCCTGTTTCCCGGAGTATCCTATTTTCCATAAGCCGTTCCAGGCTTGGAGGAAAGGGCTGCAGCAGCCACGCTGTGTAGTCCCCTTGCCTTAACATCTGTACTGGGGACGGCCAGGTCCCAGATGGAAAGCATCTATTGTAGGTGCTCAGTGCTTGGGATATCAGTATCAAAACCAGCATGAAAACATAACAAGGGCAAATGCTGAGTATAGAATATTAATCATGGAATCACTGGAGTTGGAAGGGACCTTCTAGAGATCATCCAGTTCAACTCCCCTGCCAAAGCAGGGTTGCCCAGAGCACATCACTCAGGACGGCATCCAGGTGGGGCTTGAAGATCTCCAGAGAAGGGGACTCCACACCCTCCCTGGGCAGCCTCTGCCAGGGCTCTGCCACCCTCACCCCAAAGAAGTTCTTCCTCAGATTGGAGTGGAACTTCCCATGGTCCAGCTTGTGCCCGTTGCCCCTCGTCCTGTCACTGGGAACCACTGAAAAGAGTCCGGCTCCATCCTCCCTCAAACTCCCCTTTAGATCCTTGTCAGCATTAACAAGTTCTCCCCTCAGCCTTCTCTTCTCCAGGCTAAAGAGTCCCAGCTCTCTCAGCCTTTCCTCATCAGGGAGATGCTCCAATCCCTTAATCATCTTTGTTGGCCTACGCTGGACTCTCTCCAATAGTTCCCTGTCTTGTCTGTCTGTTCCCTGTCTGTCATAACGTATGACAGGCGTTTGCATTTTCTGTACTTCATTAGCATACATAAATTAGATAACGGAATTAAAATCACAGAATTTAATTGAATTAGAGAATATCTACCCCAAAGAATTGGGTTTGGTTTTGTTTTAGGGAAATACAAAGTTGGTGCTTATCTTTTCAACTATGATTAACTTTGAGGATAAGACAAGCATCTTGCACCTCTCTTTGAAAGGAAGCTCCTGGTCACACCGCATCCAGTGACCCATCATGGATGCCCACCTTCCAGGGATCCCACACAGGTAAAAGTGAACAGAAGATTGGCCTCAAAACAAATTAAGTGGAATAGTTTCTGATGTCCACTCTCCAGTTCATCTCCATGTATCTGAAGGGCCCCAGTACAGTTATTTTTCTGGCTCCTATGAAACTTGGGGCAGTTGTAAAGAGAGAGAAAACATCCCAGTCCTGCTCCAGAGATGCCAGAGCAGAGATTTATCGCCTGCTCTTTCCTCTCTTCCTCCTGCAAGGCTCTCAGTCTTTCCTTTCTCCACCGACTGAATAAACATCGCTGCAAACCCACAGCTGGACCTTGCAGTTGTGTCCCAAGTCACTTGGAAGCAGCGGAGAGGAGGTGGGCCAGCGAGGCCTCCCGGCGCTCCTCCCGCGAGCCCAGCCCCGGCGTCACGGGGAATCGCACCCGGGGGCTGGCGTTAGAAATGGAAAAGTCTGGCAGGCGAAATCCCTGGCCTTCAGAAAAAAGGCTCTGGTTGCAACCCAGAGGCTCTGAGGTCTTAGAGATGAGGCTTGGATTATTCAGATGAAGGTTTTCAGAGGGAAGGGAGGGTGACCAAACGGAGTCAGGAGAGTGACCAAAGGGAGTCAGGAGAGTGATCGAAGGGAGTCAGCGGCATCAGGCTGAGAGGATGCCCAGTGGAGGTGAAGCTGCTCTCCATCCCCAGGGAGAGTCACCTACACCACCTCAGAAGCCCACTTCTCTGCGTGGGTGAGAGCGGGGAGCCCCCTGGCCCGCCCGCCCCAGCCCACCAGGCTGCCTGTACCCCGGCACAACACAACCAACTCCAAACTAATTAAACCCCCCCAATCCAGAGGGCAACGCAGAGAACAGCCCAACCCCACGGGCTCGCCCGACCCTCACACACCCGGGGCCACCCCCCGACCGGGGAGAAGGCAGCCCCCAGCCCTCCTCCCGCCGACCCCAAGCCCTTCCCGTGGAGGGGGGGACCCGGCGCTACCTCCCCCGTTTCCCCCCCCTCCCTGGGCTGGGCAGAACCCGCTCGGCGGCGGCGGCTGCCCGTTAATTGGATCAAGAGACAGGCTGGGGGGGGGGGGGGGCCGC